>NW_024879720.1:15000-85997 GCF_900700415.2 Clupea harengus | reverse complement strand
TGCTACAGTTCTTTAAAACTTTAATTATTAACTGTGATACACACTTATCTGTTCACAGTATTTACCTGCACATTTATTCAACACACACTTTGATCCAAAGTGATTTACTGTATACACTTTTGGAAGTGTCTTCAGTTATTTACATGTTATGCCATGATAGAGTAAATCAGGAATCTGAGCTCCGGATGAGTGTAGCACCTCTTGTTGAGCTGCTTGATGCAATTTCAGTGTGAAAGTCCCCTTTAGGGATTACATGTATTCCTGGTCTCAAACAATCAAAGTACAAACATATTTAAAGCACTCTCTTCCTCCCTCTCTCCTTCTCCCCATCACTCTCTCTGTCCCTCCATTCTTTTCCCCCATCACTTTCTCTCTCCCTCCCTCCTTCTCCATATCACTCTCTCTCTCCATCCCTCCTTCTCCCCCATCACTCTCTCTCTCTCTCTCTGAATCTCTATCCATCCCTTGTATTCTATCATTTCCTTCCCTCAGTTTCCCCAGTTGTTCCTCTGGTAGCTGGAGCTGTTGTCTCTGTCAGTCTGTTGGTTGCTGCATTGATGATAATTGTGGTGATATACAAGAGAAAGACAAGTGAGTGTTTCACTGACAACACTATAAACAACTAGTACCGTTATGGTGACAATACTATGTACTCTATAGTTCCAAATTCCTCATTTAATCCTGTTCATATTTCAGATGCAGGAGAGCCAAGACACAAATCAGTGAGTAAAAATTCATTTTAACAGAAATCATTCTTCTACATGGTTTTATATATGTCGCATTTACTGTATATATGACACTGGTTTTACATATCACATAATTATATCACATCAGTTCATATACGAAAGTGTGGTTAAGCAAAGTAATATCTATATGAATTTACATAGAAGATAATCTGACACATTGTTTTTCACAGACTCAAAGCAGGACCAGTGCCATAGTCATGCAGTCTGTTCAGCCACCAGACTCCTCAGCTAATGTAAGATAATGATTTATTCTCATGATATACATCCATCTGAGACTAAGAACTGATGCAGGAGTTACATCTGGATAACTTTTAGTCATAATGATGGTGTCAGAAGAATAGTCTGAACACAATACTGATGTTTACTATTCTTCACTATTTCCCAACTGAACTTATGTTTGATTGGAGCACCTTTACTCCAAACTAATGACAATGAGTCTCTCTTCCATACAGGAGGAGGAAGGAGCTGATCTGCACTATGCAGACTTTCAGCACCTCAAGCCAACTGAAGTTGGGCCTTCTGCAGTGAGTCAATGGTCATCATGTTTGGTCATCTTCTTGTTTATGCTCATTAGTGTGGGATGATACCTTTGTTTGTTTGTTTGTTTGTTTACAGAAGCAGTCTGAGGACATCATGATCTACAGCACCATCATGCAGTTATCTGGTGGTGAAGACCAGAACTGCCGCAAACCAGCTGGCAGACCAGCTGACCCAAATGATTTGTATGCTACTGTTCAGAAGAATAACAATATACAGGATTAACACAGTCATATGGATACACAGACACAGACACACACTCGCAATCCCTTGTATGTTGCTTTGGACAAAAGCGTCTGCTAAATGACTAAATGTAAAAGCAATCATAAAAGCCCAGTGAGACTGTGTGATGGTTGCTTTTAATTGCATGTAGTTGTATGAAAGCTCTCTCACAGCTCTTGCTCAGGTTAGCATTCTAGAAGACAGAAAACAGTACATACCAGACGCCTGTCAACAGTCAACAGTGTAGTATTATTTAGGAGATATCATAACATATCAGAAAGTCATTACAGCATTACAGTGAGAAACATGTGTCTGTGAAGTTCCTGTGAGTTTTGCGATACTTATTTGTAGCTCCTAGTGTAAGTTCTGAGGTTTTAGTTCTCTCTTGTATCATACACTTTTTGAAGAACAGCAGCATATTTCTATGTGTATATATAATGTTTGGTTTTAGAGTGTTTGTAGATCAAATGTGCCATGGTATTTTGCTCTACTTTAAACTGTTTTGGAATAAAGCCGTATGAATCTATATTATTCTTTTTGACATATTCTCGTAATGACTCTTTATAATGACTCATTATAGTTATTATAATGTTACCATTTAAATGTTACCATCACCTGCCACCACCATCACTGATATGACACTCTGTGCATAAGTTTAAGTATGGGCCCTTTTGTACTAATTTTTTGGTCTCAGGATGACAGACCAATTGTACAATTCAATTAAATTCAATTCAATTCAATTTTATTTATATAGCGCCATAACAATACAATTGTCTCTAGGCGCTTTACAGAGCCCAGAGCCTGAACCCCCTTAGTGCAAGCACATTGGCAACACGGGCAAGAAAAAACTCCCTGTTAGTCAGGAAGGAACCTTAAGCAGAACCACGGCACATAAGGGGGGACCCATCTGCTTGAGGTCGGCCGGGTGGAGATAGGAAGAGGGGATGGGGGGAGGGTTGTGTGGCAGAAGGGGATGGGAAACAACAGGTGTTGTACATATCCTGCATTGGTAGTGTACATAATATATATACAGAACATCCGGTGGTAAATACATGATACAAACAAGACCAGTTTAGTGGGTATACACTGTGCTCAAAGGTTTACTGTTACAGGGGTAAGGGGAGTAGGAACAGAGAAACATGTTGATGGTGGCAATATTATATATTGTATATAAATGCTAGCATAGGGTATGAGGTAGAGTAAGTGTACGGCAGTGCGGTGGCGGTGGGTGCAATTGGCAGAGGGTTTCTACGGGTAGACCGGGTGGAGAGATTACAGCAGCGTCCCATAGCGAAGATAGTCTGGATTAGGAGAAAAAGAAAAAGAAACAACAGAGTGAGTGGGTAGAGTTTGGCTGTCCATATGCGTAGTTGAGGAGTAGTGGGGGTGAGGAGCAATGTTTCCACTTCCATCAGCAATTGGAACATGCTACAAGGGAGAGAGAAAATTTTTGTTAGTAGACATTTATTTCAGAACCAGATAAGGAGATACCTTTGGGTAGTAGATTTACAGTAGGCAATATGGCCATTTTATCAGTATTATTATAAGCATTAGCGATGTGATATGAGAGGAGAGGGAGGGAGAGAGAGAGCGAGAGAGAGGGAGAGGGGCTGCCTGGCTAGGTGTAAGGGAATATTATTTAATATATTATTTAGATTTTAGTCCAGTTTAGTTGATTAGGGGGGTATTACATGTGTTTAGATTTGTTTGGTTTATGTAATTTTGTCTTACACTAGCATCTGTTTACCTATCTACCAAGTGGTCCATGGAAAGCATCACAGGATTGAGAGAACTAAGAGGTGCGCCACCGGGTCTGGCAGGACAGTCTCCCTGCCGTGTCTGGCATTGTCTCTCTCACCCGCTCAGCCCCCAGGCCCAACTAAGCAGGACAGGGGCAGAGTGGGTGTGTTTCTATCTATTTTTTTTTTTTTTTTAAAGTCCACCAATGGGTTTCTGATGTTCTTAATTGTCCCTTAGGGTTGGCCTAGATTCTAGGTGTATGTTTCGGTTTTTTGACCTTTAAGTACACCTTTCTAAAGTGCCCTCAATGTAGGTTTTGGTTTAATTTTGTCTCACACTAGCAACTGTTTACCTATCTACCAAGTGGCCCTATGGAAAAGCATCACAGGAGTGAGGGATGAGAGGCGCGCCACCAAAATGGGCAGGGTAACCTCCATGCCGGGATTGGCCTTGTTGTCTCTCGCCCTTGCTCAGCCCCTAGGCTTAGTTGACGCAGTTACTTATGGCTATAGGATGCACTGAAGAGGAATGTCTTTAGTCTCGATTTGAATATCGGTAGGGTGTCTGCATCTCGAATGGAGGCAGGGAGATTGTTCCAGAAGAGGGGGGCTCGGTAGCTAAAGGCTCTGCCTCCTACTGTGGTTTTTGATATTCTTGGAATTACGAGGAGGCCAGCACTCTGGGAACGGAGCGGTCTTGGAGGGCAGTAGGGGACAACTAATTCCTTAAGGTAGTTTGGAGCCAGGTCATTTAGGGCTTTGTATGTTAGCAGGAGTACTTTGAAATCAATTCTACTTTTGACAGGGAGCCAATGCAGAGAGGCAAGTACAGGTGAGATGTGCTCATATTTTTTTGTTCTGGTGAGTGTACGGGCAGCAGCGTTCTGTATAAGTTTGAGGCTCTTTATTGAGTTGATGCTGCATCCGGACAGGAGAGCATTGCAGTAATCTAGTCGAGAAGTAATAAATGCGTGGTTTTTCTGCATCTTGGAGGGATAGGACTTTTCTAATTTTGGCAATATTGCGTAAATGAAAAAAATGATGTCTTTGAGATCTGTTTTATGTGTGAGTCAAGTAGAAGGTCTTGGTTGATAGTTACACCAAGGTTTTTTATGCTAGTATTGGGTGTTGGGATGCCATCGAGTGTGGATAGATGGCTAGATAGTGTCGTTCTCAATTGATCGGGGCCTACAAGCATAACCTCAGTTTTATCAGAGTTGAGGAGCAGGAAGTTGTTAGCCATCCAAGATTTTACATCTTGCAGGCAAGTTTCTATCTTGGGTAAATGTACAATTTCATCAGGTTTCATGGATAGGTAGAGTTGGGTGTCATCAGCATAGCAGTGGAAGTTAATGCCATGGTTCCTTATGACAGCACCTAAGGGTAGCATGTAAAGGGAAAAGAGCAGTGGTCCGAGGACAGAGCCTTGGGGAACACCGTAGCTTACTCTAGTGTGATTGGATGACTTCTCATGGACCTGAACGAATTGATGGCGATCAGAGAGGTAAGATCTAAACCAGGATAGGGCACAGCCTTTGATGCCAACATGATGTTCAAGTCTCTGTAATAGGATATGGTGGTCTATAGTGTCGAAGGCGGCACTAAGGTCTAGGAGAACTAGTATTGAGGTGCACCCATGGTCGGATGCGATTAGTAGGTCATTCAGGACTTTGACTAAGGCCGTTTCAGTGCTGTGGTGGGCTCTAAAGCCAGATTGGAGGGTTTCTTCGATTTTGTTTTGGTGTAAAAAGGAAGTAAGTTGCTTAGCTACTATTTTTTCAAGTATTTTTGACAAGAAGGGGAGATTAGATATGGGTCTATAGTTAGCTAGATTATCAGGATCAAGGTTAGGTTTTTTGAGAGATGGTTTGATCACTGCTATTTTGAATGATTTGGGGACGTATCCTGAAATTAGTGAATTATTCATTATATTAAGTAATGTCTCACTTAATAAGGGTAGTGCATGTTTAAGAAGTTTTGTGGGGATAGGGTCTAGTAGGCACGTCGATGATTTAGATGAGAGGATCAGGGAGTTTAGTTCAGGGAAGTCAATGGGTGCGAAGGATTCAAGGAGAGCACCAGGTTGAGGGGGTGTTGCCATAGCCATAGGGCATATTGGAAGAGGTGTAAGGTCATAGAGGGGGAGGAGACTATGAATTTGTTCTCTTATTGTTAGAATTTTGTTATTGAAAAAGGTCATGAAATCATTACCACTAAAGCTTATGGGAACAGAATGATCGATTGTATTGTGGTTTTTTGTTAGCCTAGGAATGGTGTTAAATAGGAACTTGGGGTTGTTTTTATTATTATCAATCAGTGAAGAGTAGTAAGCCGATTTCGCCTCAGAAAGTACTCGTTTATAGCTTAGAAGACTATCCTTCCATGCCAGGTGGAATACCTCAAGTTTGGTTGAGTACCATTTTTTTTTCTAGTTTTCGTGTGGTTTGTTTAAGTGCACGAGTCTGATCAGTGTACCATGGGGCCAGTCTTTTCAGTTTTCTTATTCTCTTTTTTAGTGGCGCAACAGCATCAAGGGGTTGAGTGGAGTGCACGTATGACGCCATCCGTTAGTAGGTCGATATGGGGTGGGGGTGTGCGTTCGTCATTTACTTTGCCAGTGGTAGGAGCTGTGGCAAGAGCGACTGGTAGTTTTGATATGAATTCTGCTGTAGTCCTGTCGGACAGACAACGGCTGTAGAAGTGGGTTAATTCCGTTGTTGGACGGAGATCTAATTTCATGTTGAATGTAATTAGGTGGTGATCTGAAAGGGCAGTATTTTGGGGTAGAACTAGAGGGCGGTCAATTTCTAGGCCATGTGTTAATACAAGGTCAATGGTGTGATTATGATGGTGGGTTGGTGTGTTTACGTGTTGGGAGAACCCGATAGAGTCTATTAGTGATTGGAATGCAATTGTAAGGCTATTATTTTCATTATCCATGTGGATATTAAAATCTCCCACTATGAGGATTTTATCAGAGTTTACAACCAGGGCGGATAGGAAGTCGGAAAATTCAGATAAAAATTCAGTGTAGGGGCCTGGTGGTCTATATAGTGTCACAAGAGTGACCGGCTGAGTGGCTTTTGAGATTGGATGCATAAGATGAAGTACTAGGACTTCAAATGATGCAAATTTAAATTTAGGTCTTGGGGAAATACATAGGTTAGCAAGGGAAATTGTGGCTACTCCACCTCCACGCCCTGTGCTGCGGGGGATGTGGCAGTTAACATGACTTGGAGGGGTGGACTCATTTAAGGCTAGGAATTCATCTGGTTTTAGCCAGGTTTCAGTTAGGAAAAGTATTTGAATGTTGTTGTCCGTTATCAGCTCATTTATAAGTGCACCTTTTGATGTTAAGGACCGAATGTTAATAAGGCCCAGTTTTAGGATTGTACAAGTTTCATTGTGTGCTGATAAAGTTTGTATCTTTATTAGATTATCCTGATTAATATTTCTTTTAGTGTGATTTGCGTTGGGTTTGTACGTTCTGGGTATAGATACCGTATGTATATGGTTTAATATGGGCAAAGAGTGTACTGGTGCAGCCGAAGTTAGTGTGGTCTGCCTTCCAGTGCTAATTTTGGGTTGTCAGTAGTAGGTTTGGGCTAGGTGTTGTATGAAGTTTTGAGAGAGGAGTGTAGCACCCTCCCAGGAGGGGTGGATGCCATCCTTCTGCAGTAGCCCAGGCTTCCTCCAAAAAGTTGGCCAGTTATTTATGAAATCTACGTTATTGTATGAGCACCATTCTGCTAACCAGTTATTAAGTGAGGATAGCCTGCTGTACATCTCGTCGCCGCGGTTTATGGGCATAGGGCCCGAACACACTACAGAGTCTGCCATTTGTGTAGCCAGGGCCGGCTCTAGCCCTTTGGCCCTTTTGCGCCCCGTTTTTTCACCCACTTATAATTATACTATTCCACATTGCGGTTCAACAATAAATGTTGCATGGACAACAAACACTAGAATAGTTTCAGAACATTTTCTTTTTTATTAGTTTAAATAATTTATTACACACTCAAAGTTAGGATTAAGTTAACTCCATAAACTGTGCAAAACACTCTTAAGCACCTGTAAGGACATTTAAGCAAATTATGACCCTCTATACCCTAACTATACCCTCTACAAACAAAAGTGCTTTTATGGATACTGTACGTACCTCTACAAAATATCTCAAATACCTCACTACAATTCTTCCAGTCATTTAGGCCACTCCTAATGAGGTGGTAATTTTTCTGTGAAAAGAGCTTGCAGCAGAAGCAATACAGAGTATTGTTTTTCCTTGAATATACAAGCCAGCTTCTCTTGATTTTTCTCCCCATTTACTAATTTCCTGTAGAAGTGGTTGTGGTGGCAGCTTCTCCCCATCATCTCTTTTTGGAAATGTAAAGTCTGGACTGGTCTGGTATGGTCCCTCTGCAAACTAACTCTGTCCTTACCGGATCACAGCTGGCCAGTCAGCAGGATCTATAGGTTCTCCCTATAGGTTCTCCCTGGATAGCAGGAATTGTGGAGGGTGAGGTGTCTGCAGGCGGCAGTGTAGTTTCACTGGTGCCCAGAGTGCTTGATGTGGTCCTGGATGTCCTTCACCTTCACCTGTATTCAAGCATATTGTATAGCCAGACAAGCAGTGTTTAATATAATAAGTGAAATGATCATGAATGTGGTTGAACTTCTTTAAGAAAACAAGCTATTGTATTTAATACATGCTAACATGTTTCTATTGTACTTTTAAAGTATGGATGTGGCTTGAATAAATACTATTAAATAGACTCACCTGAGGCAGGCTGTGTGTTCCTGGCCTGTGTGTTACTGGCCCCTTGAGTACTACTGGATGTCCCTTCTCCTGCAGCTGTATTTAAAACACAGAGTTCATCCATGCTGTTCGTTACACAGTTGCATTTGGTCACTTCTATCATCCTACACATAGTTGCATTGTAACAAATACATTTTATCTGACCATGTAACTTGTAGTAGATATATTACAATTACTGCCACAAGGCTAAATAATACTAGGCTACTGATTACAATTAGTAGTATTAATGTGAATGTGAATTATTAAAGTAATAATTGCTAATAATAATAACAAAAACAGCAACAGTAGTACTAGTTGTGTGGGCCTACTTACAAAGTTTAGAGGGAGGCGAATCAGGCGTCCTTTCTACAGCGGCCTCTGCAAAAATTGCCTGAGTGCATCTGGCCAATTTAAAACAAAAATAAACAAATGTTTAGTATATTCCTGGGGAATTACAATTGGTTCAACATCACATTCAATATCACTTTATGCTGATGATACATTGGTTTATTTGGCAAATGTCCAGCAAACGCTTCCATGCGTCTTAACAACACTGGAGCAATTTTTGGATACCTGTCAGGGTATAAGGTCAATCTTTCAAAATCCGCCCTTATGCTTATTAATACAGATAAAGATAAGATATCTCTCCCAGCCAAGATTAATGTCATAAATGAGGGTCCTATACCTGGGTATTAGAATAAATACTTCCCCTATGTCTGTGGCGAAACTGAATTACTCAACAATTCTGGAAAAAATAGAGGAGGATATAAATAGATGGAAACATTTGCCAAGCTCAGTACCTGCCCGTATTTCAGTCATCAAAATGAACATGTTACCCCGCATTAACTTTGTTAGCTCAATGATCCCACTTGCACCTCCAGTGGGATACTGGAAAAATTGGAGGCCTTACTAAGAGGTTATGTGTGGAATGGTAAACGACCACAGTTAAAATGGTCAGCTCTTCAGGTTGATAAAATGAATGGGGGAATGGCGTGTCCCTAATTTTCAAGTTATACCACTGGGCGTTTGTATTAAGAAGTTTCAGGTACTGGATAGATGAGGACTATAATTCCGCATGGAAAAATATAGAAGAAGAATTAATAGCACCTGTTAGATTAAAAGACTTCCTCTCACAGGCGTGCATATCAAGAGATGTACTTTAACATTATGAACCAATTTTGACATATATGATTCAAGTGTTCAGGGCAGCAGAAACCATTTATAAACTTCAAAAACATATGGTGTAAATCATCCCCATTATGGAATAATAGTCACCTTTTGTCTGGGGGAAAACCTTTCATTAACAAACACTGGGAGGCTAAGGGCATCAACACACTGCAGGACATTAATGGGGCTGATACAATACTTAATTTTCAAGAGTTGATATCTCAATACAGTATTGATAAGCATTCTCTTTTCTTTTATTTTAGAATAAGATCGGCCTGTAGGGCCTACAGGGTTCCTTGGGGGTCAGAGTTAAAGGAGCATCCCATGATGATCCCAGATGTATATCTATATCTATATAACATGTTTCCTGATATGTTTGGTTGTATGTCTGTGATATGGAAATAAAAAAATGAACTAGAAAATGCATTTCCTGAAGGAAATACCAGTGCATGAAATGCAAAAGTTAAGAAAGGAAGAAGAAAAGAAAGAAGAGTGAAAGAAGAAAGAAGAAAGGAAGAAGAGTGGAAGAAGGAAAGAAAAAAAGAAAGAAGAGTGAAGAAAGGAAAGAAGAGTGGAAGAAGGAAAGAAGAAAGGAAGAAGTGAAGAAAGGAAAGAAGAGTGGAAGAAGAAAAGAAGAAAAGAAAGAAGAGTGAAAGAAAGGAAAGAAGAGTGGAAGAAGGAAAGAAGAGTGAAGAAAGGAAAGGAGAAAGGAAAGAAGAAAAGAAGAAGAGTGAAAGAAAGGAAAGAAGAGTGGAAGAAGGAAAGAGAAAGGAAAGAAGAGTGAAGAAAGAAAGAAGAGTGGAAGAAGAAAGAAGAAAGAAAGAAGAGTGAAAGAAAGGAAAGAGAGTGGAAGAGGAAAGAAGAAAGGAAAGAGAGTAAAGAAAGGAAAGAAGAGTGGAAGAAGGCAAGAAGAGTAGAAGAAGGAAAGAAAAAAGGAAAGAAGAGTGGAAGAAAGAAAGAAGGAAGAAAAGAAGAGTGAACAAGAGTGGCTCTGGATAAAGGCAGTAAAGAGAGAGTGAAGAGGGTAAATATTGAAAGAAGGAGAGACAATGGAGTGAAGCAGAGAGATGGAGTGTGAGAGAAAGTAGATGTGAGAGGGATAGAGAGAAAAAAAAGGAGAGTATGGAAGGTGTCTCTTAATATTCCTAGTTATACAGTTGAATGGAAAGGGACAGAGAGAAGAGGTTCCTTGGAACCTTGGTGCAGGTGTCAGTGAAGCAGAGGTGCAAGCCAGTTTAATGACCCTATTATGATGTCATAATGGCCCAATGCAAGTCAATGGGAACATTTTTATTAGTTTTTCTTTAATATCTTAAAAAGTATAAAGTTTAGAAAAATGAAAAATACATAGCACAAGTGTCCATTATAAGACCTACGCGACAAAGTTTGAAAGAAGTTTCTACGTTAAGCGGTTTTAGCTGAATTAAGCGCAGAAAAAGGTAAAAAGAATAATAAGAATAAGAAAAGTTTGGATAACAATACAGGGCATTTCATGCACTGTAATAATAAGATGAAGAACTAGAAAATGCATTTCCTGAAGGAAATACCAGTGCATGAAATGCAAAAGTTAAGAAAGGAAGAAGAAAAGAAAGAAGAGTGAAAGAAGGAAAGAAGAGTGGAAGAAGGAAAGAAGAAAAGAATGAAGACATGAAAGAAGAGTGAAGCTAGGAAAGAAGAGTGGAAGAAGGAAAGAAGAAAAGAAAGAAGGAAAAGAAGAAAGGAAAGAAGAGTGGAAGAAGGAAAGAAGAGTGGAAGAAGGAGAGAAGAAAAAAAAGAAAAGTGAAAAAAGGAAAGAAGGAAAGAAGAGTGAAATAAGGAAAGAAGAGTGGAAGAAGGAAAGAAGAAAAGAAAGAAGATTGAAAGAAGGAAAGAAGAGTGGAAGAAGGAAAGAAGAGTGAAGAAAGGAAAGAAGAGTGGAAGAAGGAAAGAAGAAAAGAAAGAAGGAAGGAAAGAAGAGTGGAAGAAGGAAAGAAGAAAAGAAAGGAAAGAAGAGTGGAAGAAGGACAGAAGAAAAGTGAAAGAAGTAAAGAAGAGTGGAAGAGAATTTAACTACAATTCAATAGACAACATTGCAGAACTATGCCAGTGTACAGGATTTTTATTTTTATTTTTTTTTGATGTAAGACATTTAGTGTCGGGTGATTGCAGGAAGATAGGTGCCTGTCTTCAGGTGGAGGGTCTCTGTATGCTGTGGTCAGTCAAAATGTATTGAGTCTTGATGTGTTAAATTCTGTAGACCTGCGAAAATATTAAAAAAAATTGCAAAGCATATACTTGTTTTAAAAACCTGCTAACTAACACCATTCAAAGCAAGACCTGTTTAGTTGAAAGCCCACTCACCACGTCAAGGTACAGGTCATGGGTGGGGTGTTAGTGAGACAGGACAAGACAGAAGACAAGGTTAATGAAAAAGCAAAGCATGCTTACATACTTTTATTTGACAAATGTGTATGTATGTGACAAAGACATGTGACAAAGACATACAAACTTCACAGGGACATACATAGAACATGGCATACATAGAACATAATTTTGAAGGGGAAAATGGATAGAGAACAACACTTACCTGTCCCCTTACAAAAAAACAGTAAAGACAACAACAACGACAAAAAGCAAGCCGCATCGAACCCCAGGTGTAAAAAAAACATTGATTGTGTGAATGCGTGTGTGTGTGTGTGTGTGTGTGTGTGTGTGTGTGTGTGTGTGTGTGTGCGTGTTTGTGAGAGTGCTCTAGCTTGAGCTTACCAAACACCATATACGTAGCTAGCTAGCTAGTTAGCTCACGTAAGATACTGTAAATAAAGACAACCAATTAACTAAACTTTTTACAAAAACCCATCAATTGTGTGTGTCATCAATCACTCATATTATTTACATTTACATGTTTTTACCGCTAGAGATTACACCAACTCAAGTGTCATTCAATTGCTATTAATCTTGAACTTGAACTTCAACAGCAGTGTTTAAACTTGAAGCATCATTAAAAATCAGGCAAACGATATCTTAGCTCAAGGACAAAAGAAAGGTCCTGGTATTGGCCAATCAAACGTATTGTAATTTCCCGCTCTGGTCAGATGACAAGTTTTACCCAAACAGAGACCGGAATGACGCACTCGCTTCTGGTTTTACCACCGATCCCAGCAGATATACGGATCCTTAATCGACAGGTGCCTTTGAATTGGCATATGCATTTCCTGGAGGAAATACCAGTGCATACAATGCAAAAGTTAACCATTTTAAACATTTAACCATTTTAGACATTTAACACAATTCGAGGCCCCCAGAGAGAGACAAAGGGTAAGGAGGTCAGAAATCAACAGGAGAGGTGTGTAAAGTCTGATAGATTGAAAGATAGAAACATAGTGAGAGTGTAAGACTGGGAAGGTGATAAGAACATTACCATAATGCCAAACAGGCAAAGTCATAAGGTTTTTGTCATTCTGAAGTTGATATAATCGGTTACAGCAGTGTAAATAGGACTGAGATAGATCATTTAAGTTAGAATACAATACACAGGATTGTGATAACTGTAATATGTTTGTAGAACACCTGAATTTGCACAGTGTTGCAGATCAGAAATGAAGATATTGTCCAACAATGTATTCTTATCTGTGGTGGAAGTGTTAATGAGATGTGTATAACCTCTAGACTGGAACAACTCAAAGATGGGTTTCCTTCCATAACCCAATAAGTCCTCATTAAAATCCCCACATACAACAATTGCACTATCAGCAATAACATGTAAAGAGTCCAATAGGTGACAGAGATTTTGGCAAAAATAGGTTTGTGTTGTAATCTGGTGGTCTGTAAATCACTGCCATTAGTACCTGAACTGGGGCTACCACTTTTAATACCAGGAATTCGAGGTCAGTCACACCCTGTATGTATTGCATGTGATGAGCTTGAACATGGCTTTTTACAAACACAGCAACTCCGCCACCATTCCTGTTTGATAGATGAGAATGAATGAATATGAGACATGCCTGTTGCGCTTAAAACATATGATAATTTTCCAACTGGAGATTTTCTGGGACAAAGGTGCCGAATAGGTGTGTTTCAGTGAAACACAAAATATCTGCAAAACACATTTCATGGTGTTTCTTGACATCATCAACATGGGCTGACAATCCCTCTGTGTTATGGTGAATCAGTGTCAGAGATGATGATGAATTGGAGAGACAGTGAAGAAGGGGCATAGCATTTTCAAATTCAGCTTTTTGCATATTTTCCAGAGAAGTTGTGATTTCTGGATCAGAATATATTTTTGTCCTCATCAAAATCAATTATGTGCAGTCCTTGCAGTGAGGTGGTTCTACTGAGACCAACATATGCCATACCTGGTTCAAAAATGCGGTTTAATGAGACCACTGCGGAAGCTGTTGTCATTCCTTGACATTTATGTGCTGTGCAACCAAAGGCAAGTTTCATGGGAAACTGGTGACGAACCACTCCTTTTTTACTCAGAGGTTCCTCCACTCTTTCTATATAAACCAAGTTATCTGGCCCTCCTGGTACCTGGTTGCGATGTCTCTGCCCTGCATTGGGATTGTCTAGTTCGACACCAAGCAGCTTTACAACTGTTTTGCTACCTTGGACATGATAAACAATTTCACAAATCTTTCCAAATGAGCCATTCACCAGTCCATCTTCCACATCTATGTTTCTGATGAGCATCACACGGGCTCCCTCAGCAACTTGTAATCTGTCAGGTAGATCACCTTTACGTCCTTCAAAGGGTGCTATCTGTCTTTCCATGCGACCAGTTTGGAGATCTTTTCTATAGTCATGTGCATCAACATTGACCAGTTCAGAGTGTAGAGCAGATATGGTGTTTGCATTATGTTTGTCTACCTCTTTATTTGTGGCAAAAACATGCAGGAGATCCTTGGGACAGTCCTCAACTTGATACATGGCCTGTGCAAGTAAAGCTCTATCTGGTTTAGATAATGCTTCTCCCTTGCGTTTCACTCTTATCCTGTTAAGCAACTCAGCAAATGCCACATCATCTTTCTGGCGCATGATTTCTGTGAGAGTGATTACTTGGAACTGATCCTGCCAGAAATCAAGAACATGATCCTCAAATACACAGAGAGGTTTTGCTTTACCTGGAGGTGGCAGCTGATAGAAGTCACCCACTGCTAAAACAGACATTCCTCCAAAAGGTTTTTTGCTACCTTTGATCTCTTGCAGCCTCCAATTGACATATGTAAACAGTGGTTTTGATACCATGGACACTTCATCAATAATAATTATCTCAGCATTGGACAAGGTTGCTCTCACTTCATCTAGACGATTTCCAATGCACTGGTAAGGTGGCTTAAGGCTTCTTGGCAGTTTTCAAGACCGAGTGCAGTGGTCTTGCCTGATATGTTGAATGCTGCTGTGCCAGTAAATGCTGTGAGAAGGACAGTGGGCATGGACATGTCTCTTCCTCTGTAATACGGGGCAACCTACGAAGTATCTTTGATGCCTCTGTGTAGATGCACTTGATAAGGTGTGATTTGCCAGTTACCAGCTCCACCGGTAACAAAGTAAAAAAACTGATCGGCCACTCTGTCCACACACACGTCTTATGCACCACTTGCGCACTGTATAGAGATTGAAGCCTGCGTTTGATTTAAATTCTGATACATTTTCCGCATAACATTGGGGTCTATTTGAGGAGCCTCAAACATTGGTGCAGCACTTTCTCTCCTTGTGTGACTATATTCAGGAATTTCATCCTGTTCATTAAGTTACTCTGGATTTATTTCCTCACGCTCTGAAATGCACTCAAGCCGAAGAACCTCTGTCTCAGGTGCAAGTGTCGTCCATGCATCCTCCATAGGTCCATTTTCTTCCAAGTTCTCAATGGCTTTCTCTATAGCTTCATTATTCTTTTCAAATTGTGACCTGTTCTCCTTGACAATAGAAAATACTCTCTCATTAAAGTCTCTTCCAGGAAGCCTCACAGAACCAGATGCATAAACGACTCATAATGTTGTAAAACTGTAGGTTTCAACTGTGAATCTGAATGGTAAGGCAGGTAAAGTTTGAGCAATGTTCCATAGAATTTTTCTGGAGATTTCTTCTCAGAAAATCTGGCATATCTGATGATAGCAGGCTTTCCGTGGGTTCGCTTCTGAATAAACCCCATTTCATTTTGAAGTGGGTAAAAGCTCTACTGCTTTCTTTTTGTCTCCCATACACCACTCTGTAGGTGGAAGCAAATTCTGCCATGCACATTGCTGCAAACTCTGGTGTATCAGTCTGTTTTTTGTATTTGTCTGCCATTCCGGACATCCAAACATTCTCTGACTCAGGAATTCTGTTATTCATGTACCTTAAAGGGAGGCTCATTTTCAAAGCATTGTCATCAGTGGGTATAAATATTACACTTCGAGAACAAGATTTCAGTTTCAAGCTACAGACTCGTGCAACAGCCTCTTGGACACTGACCTCTCTATTTTTGGAATATGCCTGCATGATCTGTTTCATTTCATCACAATCAGATGTAGTGGAACGAGAAGTGTCAGTCACAACCCTTTTCAGATAGTCACTCATCTCATGTTCAGCTTTAGAGATATATGATAAAATGTACATTATACAGGAGTAAGGGTTCAGGATGTACTGAATATCTATGTTTGCATTCCATGCCCTTAACAAATGTTTGTTGTAGCCATTTATCCAGCAGTCCTTTGGTTGACGTTTCATCACTAACACACTGGACGTTGTTAATGAAGTGATACAGTTTAGGTATTCCTCATAAGCTCAATCTGCATTGTGTGAGTAGCTCAGGGATACTTTCAAATGATTTGTTGGCTTATTAAGCAGTTCCCATACAGACTTCAGTTTTTTTTGGCCTCTTCAGGAGTCATGAAAGAAGGACCATGGTTTGATTCATCTTCAGATCCATCTCTGATTTCTTCTGGCATTTGTCGCGTTATAAATGTATTCTCTACAGGTTGTTTAGGAAATCCAAATCGACAGTGCTTATTTCCTTTCTTACATGACTTCGAGTGTCGTTTGCTGTGGGTTTGCACCTCTGTGACAATTTTGAAAAGCTCGGGATCTGTGTTTGGGTCAGGCAGCTGACATGTTATGTACTTATCCACAAACTCACACACTTTCTCATCTGGGTCCTCCTCAAATACAGGTGCATTCTGACACCAGGCCAAAAGATGTATATGTGGCGATCCTCTAGCCTGATACTCCCACCCGAAAAAAGTAGTCTATGACCTCACCAATGGGCTGAGCAGGTGATAAGAGTAGGTGTCTCAGCAGTGCATCAACACGTTTGTCAAACATGCGCATGGTGGTGACAGGATTACTCCGTAAAATCTCACACTTGGCAGCCCAGTCAAGCTCAGAAACGTCTACCTGCTCACCTCGTTGTGCCTTTATTGTTTGTATGACCTCTGGCCATCTCATTTCTGCAGCACTAAATGTACAGAAAAATGTTGGGGTGCCTAGCTGTCGAAGCATTGCAAAGAGGTCTCTGAGGGTTTTTCCCAGTAGGCAGGTGTTCCTCTCAAAGGCTGCATGAATCGAGTGGCATCTTTGTTGCGTACCAGTTTTTCCACTTCACGTTTGTCTTGTAGCATTTTTGCAGTTATTTTGCGCCCATCTCTGGTCATAGGTTTCCTTTACGGAGTTGTATAGACATACTAGAATTTGCTAAGTACATTTCTGTGATAAATTGTGCAAAGAAAATGTAATTGGAGTCTAGAGCAAAACGATTGTCAGCAGAAAAAAGACGTGCATTGAAATATCTGCTTGGGGTTAATTTCCTGAGTCTCTGTGTTACATCCAAAGTGTTCATTCCGGTGGGGAACTGCACAGGGAAAGCCATTGCCTCTAGTTTGGGAACTCTGAAAAAACTCACTGGTTTGTTTCCCTGAGCTGGAGCCACACTGAATATACCCTCACCAAATGTTATCATTTCCTGTGCAATATCAGATGGCTGTAAGCATGAATCTATTGAGCATCCACCATTCTGCTGATTAGTGTCCTGCTCAGTGTCAGGTGAATCCTGGGCATCATTTAACTCAGGGTTTTCATTGTTTGGCTGATTGCATGCGCTGTTCGTCCCTGAATGTCCTCCTGTGTCTGTCATGTCACACTCATCCCATGTGTCAGTCTCCATTAGATTAGTTGCATCTGCAATATCTGCACGAATGTCATCATTAATGTGACTCTCATCTGCCAAGCTATTCATTGGATCTTCAAAAGCTGGTATATCATCCCTTATAGTTATGTCCTTATACTCTGAATGTATCTCTTTCAGTTTTGATAAGGCACTCAGTACTTTGTTCATATCAACTGTTTGGAACTGGTAATGCCCTGTATAATTCATTCTTCTTTTCAACTTCACTTTCAAAAGCTGAGACTGGCTACTGGGTCTGGGCAATGCATTGACTGTTGATTCCACCTCTGAAGGGACACACACAACCCACCATGTATTAACTTCTGCTGGCCTTTAGGAAGACTGATTATTTTAGCAAATGGTATGTATCGTGCTATTATGTGCCTCTCAAGTATATTCAGATCACTGAGCTCGGGAGGAATTGGTGATAGGTGTAGCATATTCATAACAGCAATGGACGGTATTTCCCCCATCTTCAAATTCTCATGACAGCTATGACAAATCCACTCTCTCTTCTCTTCAGGGGCACAACATGATTCAAGTGTTTTGCAGTCACGCCTGCATTTGTGTACGTACTTCCCTGTTAAACATCTACCAATCATGTCTATATTCCTTTTATAACTGTCATGGTTGCATTTCTTTACCTGATTATGAAACAAAGCTCTGTGACAAACTGTGCAAACATAAGTAGGGCCATTCTTTATTTCCAATTTGAAAAGGATTGCAATGCTTCCTGCAAAAGGGGTGCTTTCTGTTGGTTGTGACTCTTGGTTCAAATCTCTCGCTCTGATTGTTGTCCAGACAGATGTTTAAGATTGTAGTGATGATACTTGCGCTGTATTTGTAAAGCACATCGCCTTTTGTGAAGGATTCTCTGGAAATTTGTATTGACATGTGTGCACTTCTTTTTCTGTACAGAACGATAATGCCTGAAATGTGGGTCTTTTCTATACCTGTTGTAGTTTTCTCTCTTTGTCTGTCTGTACATGGTGTTGCATGCATAATGGCATCTCATGGACGACTTCTGCCTTGAACGAAAATTTGCATCTTGCAAGTAACGCTGCTGTATGTAAGCCTGTTTCCTCAATCTGTAATTCATATCATGGGAGTAACGCTGCTGCATGTAAGCCTGTTGCCTGAATCTGAAATTCATATCATGGGAGTAACGGTGCTTTATGTATGCTTTCTGCTTTGTACGATAATTCAGATCATGGGAATAATGGCTGTTGACATATAATTTTTGTCTCAATTTAAAATTGGGTTCTTGCGTGTAACGTTCTCTTATATATGTTTTCCTATAGCTTTTGTATTGTATACAGTTTGCATACCTGTTTCTCTCATATTCCAACCTCTTTGCCTTGTTCCTTTCATAATACTTTTGCTGCTTTGAAACTGTGTTTTTCTCTCTGCTCGACAATTTGTTTTGTACTTTCACAAATATTCTACGTCTGTAGTCTTTGCTACGTTTACTAGGTAAATTCAGTGAAGCAGCTAGATACTCTCCAGTCTGAAGAGGCTGTACATTTTCATCTAGGGAGTTTGGCTGTTGTCTATGGTTTTCAGATGTGAACAATAATGGCATGAGCTCATACACCCATTCATCAGCAGCTGATTCCACCAGGGCCCAGAATACAAGCAGTCGACCAATCATATCACTCAAGTTGGCAAAGGTCAACATCACAGCAGTGCCATACTCAGCAGGGAATCCATCAGGTGTTCTAGAATGGGGATCAAAAAAGCCATATCTACCACTCTCGTCCCTAAATACAGCAATTGTAAGGCTGCCTATGGTAAGCAATGCATGGCTTACATCAGAAGACAGACATAGCAGTCTTTCAGAGAGCTTTAGTAAGCCTGTGCCATCAGGTCCAACTTGTCTCAGATATCCATATCGCGACAGGCACTTAACAACATGATAGGTCTGTCCATGGATTTCCACATTATCTGGAAGCTCATCAAAAGCTAAGTGAGCTGGTGCGATGCGGTCCCCACTGCTCAACCTTTCCTGTACACTACTATACATCAAGTTACCTTTTCGCAAGATGTAGTCAAGATCAGTGCTGTTCAGCACAGTTCGGTCATGAAGAGCAGCAAGAAATGTCAGGGAATTGCAAGTGCACTGCTTGCTCCTGTTACACCCATACCTCACATCACCTTGGCTATGAGATGCTTGAACACAGCTGATGCTGGTCTCGCTACCCTCCATCTCCATGCGGGCTGCACAAGGTACCTCATCTACCTGCATTTGTGTCTCACTCAACTCATCCTGGGTAAACGAAGGGTGACCTGGTGTTTCAACTTCAGAGAGGTCCAACTTCCGCCAGCGTCGCTTCTGTGCTTCAGAACGCTTCCCCTTTCGACCCATTCTTTCAAACTTTACTATGACAACTTCTACAACTAAATGAATTTGATGAGAACTGAATGTATTATGCAGTTTATTGCTTGCAGTACAAATATTTTCAGTATGATTCTTTACAGTATTCTCAAACAATACTACTGTTCCTTGTCAAACTATTTAATTTCAACTTCAATTCTATATAAAAAGAGGCTACTGTTCAGTCAAATATAACTTATGGTTTAATGGCTTCCCAATATTATTTTATGGTCACAATGAATACCTGGACTTGGGTAAAAAAATGAATGGAGATCTGGACACAATTACGAAAAAATATAATCAGAATACACTCAACAGTAGCTAGGTCAATGTACACTTCAGTACTTGATCACCAATGATAAACAGAATGTTGACTTCAAAATGTAGTGAACTTCTCAACTTTAGAATAGATGTAGCACTGTTCAGAAAATGTATGTCACACTGTCACACACAGACAATATCAATAGCAATGAGAAATGTTCTGTTGCAACTTTATATCACTGAGAACTGATTTATATCAATGGTAATGCAGAATGATAATTCAGAATAAGAGGTCGCCAAGACTATGAGGTCGCCAAGCTAAAATTGAGGTCGCCAAGACTATGAGGTCGCCAAGCTAAAATTGAGGTCGCCAAGCTACATATGAGGTCGCCAAGAACATAAAAGGTCGCCAAGAATATGAGGTCGCCAAACACATAAGAGGTCGCCAAACACATAAGAGGTCGCCAAGTCTTGATGTGGGAGGTCTTGATGTGGGAAGTCTTGATAAAGGAGGTCTTGATAAAGGAGATCTTGATAAAGGAAGTCTTCTTTTTTCTGTGAATAAGGGACAAAAATACATATTTATGTGGCAAGTTACTTGAAATGCAAATCTGCCAAACCTCATTAAAAAAAAATCGGTGCACATCCTTAGTTAGACTAAAATCTCTCAATTAACAAGCAACATCTTCACGACAAAGCACTACCCACACAAACAGATATACTCATATATAACCAGTCAGGGATGGAAATTAGCACCCGCTACTCGCCAAATGTGGGTGAATTTGCAAATTTGATCAATCTACCCCTCCAAAATGGCAGGTAAACAAAGGGGGAAATTAACAAACATAATTAACGCTATTCAATCATTCTGTTGAAAGTGTTAACAGTTCAAATGGTCAGGAGATAAAAAAGGTATTTTCAAGTTATTTCACTTACCGAGCATGGAATGCAAAGATACATTAATTTAATGTAGGCTAATATCTTTATTTAACAGCTTAGTGTTCACACTTACATTAGCTGTAGTTTATTTACTTTGGTAAGCATAGCTTATTACGGTGTGTGTATGCCTTGTTGACTTACACTTATTTAAAAGGGAAGACTTATTTGCATAGAGGTCACAATTAGTCTGGAACAGGCCTAAAAGACAGAACAGAACAAATACAAAATCAGTTTCAAACACTTTGTAAAACAAGCAATGCCTATAAATGTTTATAAGCATTTAATGTACAAAACATTATATAGTAAACTAGACAAAGAGCTTACTTGTCCAGACCAACATGAATCTCCAAGCAAATCTAGGTAGAAGAGGCCAAAATATTGGGAGGGTTAATGTACAATCATAAAATAAATAAACATCCCTTATAGACCAAATTTGCTTATTGATATTAAGTGATCAGAGTATCACGGAAGACCAATACTGTGTCATTTAATGCACCGTTTATTATTTCAAGCATAAATGATGTTGATCGTTGGTGTCCACATGTGTAAGCGCATCAAATTGCCACACTACAGAGCTGCCTCTGATATGAAAATGCGATCATAGAAAATGTACTATGGTATGTGCTATAAGGAACAACGTTACGCATTTTTTTTTACAGGTTCAGTAATTACTACTGACCAAATTAAAACACCAAAAATGTTACGCATAGGAGTCAATATTGATATGTCATTACAAATGTGTATAGCCATCAAAAATACCAAATATATTATTTTATCAAGTAATCATTTTAAGTAACCCAGGATTGTGAAACAATGGCAAACATACTATGGTGTGTATGCATTCTTGATACAGTACATCAGTGTATTACATATACTTACTTTCTTGAAGAAGGAAGTCTTCTCTTTTCTGTGAATAAGGGACAGAGATACATGGCAAGTTATATGAAATGCAAATCTGCCAAACCTCATTAAAAAAAATGGTGCACATCCTTAGTTAGACTTAAGTCTCTCAATTAACAAGCAACATGTTCACGACAAAGCATTACCCACACAGACAGATATACTCTTATCTGTACACCATTACAAGATCCTAATGAAAAACATCAACCATGTCATACAAATAGTCAGGGATGGAAATTAGCACCCGCTACTCGTCAAATGTGGGTGGATTTGCGAATTTGATCAACCTACCCCTCCAAAATGGCGGGTAAACAAAGGGGGAAACATAATTGATGCTATTCAATCCTTCCGTGGAAAGTGTTAACAGTTAAAATGGTCAGGACATGAAAGGGTATTTTCAAGTTATTAAACTTAACGAGCTTGGAATGCAAAGATACATACATTTAATGTAGGGTAATGTCTTTATTTAATTAACAATAGCAAGGCTATTTGTTTTAATTCTTTGTTGTAGCCTATACGTTCATTTCGCAAAGTTTGCGAAGAGTTGCAAAGAACTAATTTGTGCCGACTACTTTTAACAAAATGCCTTTGTTTGATCATAGCATTTTGTTTTGAGTTCTATTGCTGTTTAAAACTAGGTCATTATATGGCTATTTAAAACATAAAACATTGCTAATATCTAATGCACACTAGTTTTAGCGGCTCTAAAAGGCAACAATAAAAGTTATACTCGGGATTGATATTTCGGAACCACAGGGAAACCCTTTAACTATAAACCGTTAGCAACTATATAACACTAGGTGGAACAAACTAACCAGAGCATATAAAGACGCAGCTGTGGCTTCCACTACTACCTGTGGAAATAAATTACAAGAATACATTTGGGTTTTGTTGCTTTTAACCCCGTTATACCGAACCGTGATGTCCATGACTTCTGTTTGACGACGACTCAAATAATGACGTTAGCTCACAGATGTCTACATAAAACCTATAATATTCCAGCAATGTCCAACCAATTTTTGCGTTAAACAGCACTTAAGTGCACAAAAAAGTACTTGAATGATATTTACATACATTGGTAACGTAAAGTTACGATTTCCTGAACGTTATCATTACCTCAGATAACTTATTGGATGACTATAGGTCTCCCGAGAAAATTATTGTTAGCTGACTAGCTTGTAAACGTCCTCTCACCTACTAGCAGCTAACGTTGCCTTTTTCCAAAAACTAAATCTAAGCCTGATAACAGGCCAAAATTAGCCAACAAGTAACATGTAACTTCACTTTAGCATTATTTAAGAAACCATTAGACAGCCACACACGTCAGCGTGAGCTGTTTTTAAATGTGCTTTATAAATACATTTGACTTGACTTGACTTGACGTCGATGCTAGCTAGCAATCGAAATCATTTTAAAACACGTAATTAACGTTACATTCAACATTCAGACGTTACTTAAATGACAACTTACCTTGGCTGTGATACACCAATGAGATGAGAATATCCGCAATTAATTCTGATATTAATGACAATGATATGGTATAAATCTCTTAGTCTCTTGAGTCTCCAACCAGTTGTGAGCTATTACAGCAGTGCAATGTGGGAGGAAGGCAGCGCGCGTGCCCTCGATACAATTCTGCTGAGAGAGATCATACAAACAGCTGAGCATCGAAATAAGTCTACATAAACCATTGAGTTAAACCACATAATTTCAGGATGTTGAGGACTTTCTTTGTGTTATAGTTCTAAATATTTTATTTCAGGAAAAAAATGACTTTATATTAACTTTGAGGTATATGGCAGATTCTTTCGAATCAGACAGAGACGGAAGAGGGATGGATAGATTAGGGTTGCTAGGTTGGCATTATGAAAGTGCTCTGGTAATTTAGGTGGTTGCTATGCTGGTTGCTAGGGTATTCATGTTGCTGGGATGTCATAGTATGTGTTGCTGTGCTGGTTGCTCGGGTTGTCATGAAGATCACTCTGTCCATCAATTCCCACATGGTGGTTGCTATGGTAATTGAAGATTGCTATGATGGTTGCTAGAAAGCTGACAATAAATAATTGATGGACAGAGTGATTATAAGAAGAAAGGAAAGAAAAGTGAACAGGAGTGACGAGAAAGAGTGAAGAGGGAAAGGATTGTGAGAAAATGGACTGAAGCAGAGAGATGGAGTGTGAGAAAAAGGAGTTGGAGAGGGATGGAAAAAAACAAGTGGATGGAGGTTCTACAGAGGGAGAGAATAAGTGAAAGTAGGAAAGAGAATGAAAGAGTGGAAGAAGGAAAGAAGAGTGAAATAAGAGTGGAAGAAGGAAAGCAGAGTGAAAGAAGGAAAGACAAGTGGAAGAAGGAAAGAATAAAAGAAAGAAGAGTGGAAGAAGAAAGGAAAGAAGAGTGAAAATATTGAAAGAAGGAGAGAAAATGGAGTGAAGCAGAGAGATGGAGTGTGAGAGAAAGTAGAGTGAGAGGGATAGCGAGAAAGATGGAAAGAAGAGAGGAAGAAGGAAAGAAGAGTGGAAGAAGGAAAGAGGAAAAGAAAGAAGAGTGAAGAAAGGAAAGGAGTGGAAGAAGGAAAGAAGAAAAGAAAGAAGAGTGAAAGAAGGAAAGAAGAAAGGAAAGAAGAGTGAAGGAAGGAAAGAAGAGTGGAAGAAGAAAAGAAGAAAGGAAAGAAGAGTGAAGAAAGGAAAGAAGAGTGGAAGAAGGAAAGAAGAAAGGAAAGAAGAGTGGAAGAAGGAAAGAAGAGTGAAGAAAGGAAAGAAGAAAAGAAAGAAGAGTGAAAGAAGGAAGAAGAAAAAAAAAGAGTTAAGAAAGGAAAGAAGAGTAGAAGAAGGAAAGAAGAGTGGAAGAAGGAAAGAAGAAAGGAAAGGAGAGTGGAGAAGGAAAGAAGAGTTGAAGAAGGAAAGAAGAGTGAAGAAAGGAAAGAAGAGTGGAAGAAGAAAAGAAAGAAGGAAAGAAGAGTGAAGAAAGGAAAGAAGAGTGGAAGAAGAAAAGAAAGAAGGAAAGAAGAGTGAAGAAAGGAAAGAAGAGTGGAAGAAGGAAAGAAGAGTGAAGAAAGGAAAGAAGAAAAGAAAGAAGAGTGAAAGAAGGAAAGAAGAAAAGAAAAAAAGAGTTAAGAAAGGAAAGAAGAGTAGAAGAAGGAAAGAAGAGTGGAAGAAGGAAAGAAGAAAGGAAAGGAGAGTGGAAGAAGGAAAGAAGAGTTGAAGAAGGAAAGAAGAGTGAAGAAAGGAAAGAAGAGTGAAGAAAGAAAAGAAGAGTAGAAGAAGGAAAGAAGAGTGGAAGAAGGAAAGAAGAAAGGAAAGGAGAGTGGAAGAAGGAAAGAAGAGTGGAAGAAGGAAAGAAGAAGAGTGGAAGAAGGAAAGAATAATATTCCTAGTTATACAGTTGAATGGAGAGGGACAGAGAGAAGAGGAGCCTTGGAACCTTGGCGCAGGTGTCAGTGAAGCACAGGTGCAAGCCCAGTTTAAAAGACCCTATTATGATGTCATAATGGCCCAATGTAAGTCAATGGGAGAAATTGTATTAGTTTTATTTAACATTTTAAAAAGTATAAAGTTTAGAAAAATGAAAAATACATAGCATAAGTGTCCTTTACAAGACCTACGCAGCAAAGTTTGAACAAAGTTTCTAAGTTAAGCGGTTCGAGCTGAATTAAAGCGCAGAAGTTCGGTACAAAGAATAATAACTAGAAAATGCATTTCCTGAAGGAAATACCAGTGCATGAAATGCAAAAGTTAAGAAAGGAAGAAGAAAAGAAAGAAGAGTGAAAGAAGGAAAGAAGAAAGGAAAGAAGAGTAAAAGAAGGAAAGAAGTGAGGAAGAAGGGAAAGAAGAGTGGAAGAAGGAAAGAAGAAAGGAAAGAAGAGTGAAGAAAGGAAAGAAGAGTGGAAGAAGGAAAGAAGAGTGGAAGAAGGAAAGAAGAAAGGAAAGAAGAGGGAAGAAAGGAAAGAAAGAAAAGAAAGAAGAGTGAAGAAGAAAGAGAAAGGAAAGAAGAGTGAAGAAAGAAAAGAAGAGTGGAAGAAGAAAAGAAAGAAGGAAAGAAGAAAGGAAAGTAGAGTAAAAGAAGGAAAGAAGAGTGGAAGAAGGAAAGAAGAGTGAAGAAAGAAAGAAGAGTAGAAGAAGGAAAGAAGAGTGGAAGAAGGAAAGAGAAGGAAAGGAGAGTGGAAGAAGGAAAGAAGAGTGGAAGAAGGAAAGAAGAAGAGTGGAAGAAGGAAAGAATAATATTCCTAGTTATACAGTGGAATGGAGAGGGACAGAGAGAAGAGGAGCCTTGGAACCTTGGCGCAGGTGTCAGTGAAGCCACAGGTGCAAGCCAGTTTAAAGACCCTATTATGATGTCAATAATGGCCCATGTAAGTCAATGGGAGAAATTGTATTAGTTTTTATTTAACATTTTAAAAAGTATAAAGTTTAGAAAAATGAAAAATACATAGCATAAGTGTCCTTTACAAGACCTACGCAGCAAAGTTTGAACAAAAGTTCTAAGTTAAGCGGTTCGAGCTGAATTAAGCGCAGAAGTTCGGTACAAAGAATAATAACTAGAAAATGCATTTCCTGAAGGAAATACCAGTGCATGAAATGCAAAAGTTAAGAAAGGAAGAAGAAAAGAAAGAAGAGTGAAGAAGGAAAGAAGAGTAAAGAAGTGAGGAAGAAGGAAAGAAGAGTGGAAGAAGAAAGGAAAGAAGAGTGAAGAAAGGAAAGAAGAGTGGAAGAAGGAAAGAAGAGTGGAAGAAGGAAAGAAGAGTGAAGAAAGGAAAGAAGAAAAGAAAGAAGAGTGAAAGAAGGAAAGAAGAAAGGAAAGAAGAGTGAAGAAAGAAAAGAAGAGTGGAAGAAGAAAAGAAAGAAGGAAAGAAGAAAGGAAAGTAGAGTAAATAGAAAGGAAAGAAGAGTGGAAGAAGGAAAGAAGAGTGAAGAAAGAAAAGAAGAGTAGAAGAAGGAAAGAAGAGTGGAAGAAGGAAAGAAGAAAGGAAAGGAGAGTGGAAGAAGGAAAGAAGAGTGGAAGAAGGAAAGAATAATATTCCTAGTTATACAGTTGAATGGAGAGGGACAGAGAGAAGAGGAGCCTTGGAACCTTGGCGCAGGTGTCAGTGAAGCACAGGTGCAAGCCAGTTTAAAGACCCTATTATGATGTCATAATGGCCCAATGTAAGTCAATGGGAGAAATTGTATTAGTTTTTATTTAACATTTTAAAAAGTACAAAGTTTAGAAAAATGAAAAATACATAGCATAAGTGTCCTTTTACCAAGACCTACGCAGCAAAAGTTTGAACAAAGTTTCTAAGTTAAGCGGGTTTCGAGCTGAATTAATGCGCAGAAGTTCGGTACAAAGAATAATAACTAGAAAATGCATTTCCTGAAGGAAATACCAGTGCATGAAATGCAAAAGTTAAGAAAGGAAGAAGAAAAGAAAGAAGAGTGAAAGAAGGAAAGAAGAGTAAAAGAAGTGAGGAAGAAGGAAAGAAGAGTGGAAGAAGAAAGGAAAGAAGAGTGAAGAAAGGAAAGAAGAGTGGAAGAAGGAAAGAAGAGTGGAAGAAGGAAAGAAGAGTGAAGAAAGGAAAGAAGAAAAGAAAGAAGAGTGAAAGAAGGAAAGAAGAAAGGAAAGAAGAGTGAAGAAAGAAAAGAAGAGTGGAAGAAGAAAGAAAGAAGGAAGAAGAAAGGAAAGTAGAGTAAAAGAAGGAAAGAAGAGTGGAAGAAGGAAAGAAGAGTGAAGAAAGAAAAGAAGAGTAGAAGAAGGAAAGAAGAGTGGAAGAAGGAAAGAAGAAAGGAAAGGAGAGTGGAAGAAGGAAAGAAGAGTGGAAGAAGGAAAGAATAATATTCCTAGTTATACAGTTGAATGGAGAGGGACAGAGAGAAGAGGAGCCTTGGAACCTTGGCGCAGTTCAGTGAAGCACAGGTGCAAGCCAGTTTAAAGACCCTATTATGATGTCATAATGGCCCAATGTAAGTCAATGGGAAGAAATTGTATTAGTTTTATTTAACATTTTAAAAAAGTACAAAGTTTAGAAAAATGAAAAATACATAGCATAAGTGTCCCTTACAAGACCTACGCAGCAAAGTTTGAACAAAGTTTCTAATTAAGCGCGGTTCGAGCTGAATTAAGCGCAGAAGTTCGCTACATAAGAATAATAATAGTATAGAGAAACGAAGGAATAACAATACAGGGGCATTTCATGCACTGTAATAAGTATAAGAAACGAAGGAAATAACAATACAGGGCATTTCATGCACTGTAATAAGTATAAGAAACGAAGGAATAACAATACAGGCATTTCATGCACTGTAATAAGTATAAGAACGAAGGAATAACAATACAGGGCATTTCATGCACTGTAATAAGTATAAGAAACGAAGGAATAACAATACAGGGCATTTCATGTGGGTGTGGGAGGTCTTGATGTGGGAAGTCTTGATAAAGGAGGTCTTGATAAAGGAGATCTTGATAAAGGAAGTCTTCTTTTTTCTGTGAATAAGGACAAAAATACATATTTATGTGGCAAGTTACTTGAAATGCAAATCTGCCAAACCTCATTAAAAAAAAAATCGGGTGCACATCCTTAGTTAGACTAAAATCTCTCAATTAACAAGCAACATCTTCACGACAAAGCACTACCCACACAAACAGATATACTCATATATAACCAGTCAGGGATGAAATTAGCACCCGCTACTCGCCAAATGTGGGTGAATTGCAAATTTGATCAATCTACCCCTCCAAAATGGCAGGTAAACAAAGGGGGAAATTAACAAACATAATTAACGCTATTCAATCATTCTGTTGAAAGTGTTTAACAGTTCAAAATGGTCAGGAGATAAAAAAGGTATTTTCAAGTTATTTCACTTACCGAGCATGGAATGCAAAGATACATTAATTTAATGTAGGCTAATATTTTATTTAACAGCTTAGTGTTCACACTTTACATTAGCTGTAGTTTATTTACTTTGGTAAGCATAGCTTATTACGGTGTGTGTATGCCTTGTTGACTTACACTTATTTAAAAGGGAAGACTTATTTGCATAGAGGTCACAATTAGTCTGGAACAGGCCTAAAGACAGAACAGAACAAATACAAAATCAGTTTCAAACACTTTGTAAAACAAGCATGCCTATAAATGTTTATAAGCATTTAATGTAACAAAAACATTATATAGTTAAACTAGACAAAGAGCTTACTTGTCCAGACCAACATGAATCTCCAAGCAAATCTAGGTAGAAGAGGCCAAAATATTGGGTAGGGTTAATGTACAATCATAAAATAAATAAACATCCCTTATAGGACCAAATTTGCTTATTGATATTAAGTGATCAGAGTATCACGGAAGACCAATACTGTGTCATTTAATGCACCGTTTATTATTTTCAAGCATAAATGATGTTGATCGTTGGTGTCCACATGTGTAAGCGCATCAAATTGCCACACTACAGAGCTGCCTCTGATATGAAAATGCGATCATAGAAAATGTACTATGGTATGTGCTATAAGGAACAACGTTACGCATTTTTTTTTACAGGTTCAGTAATTACTACTGACCAAATTAAAAACACCAAAAATGTTACGCATAGGAGTCAATATTGATATGTCATTACAAATGTGTATAGCCATCAAAAATACCAAATATATTATTTTTATCAAGTAATCATTTTAAGTAACCCAGGATTGTGAAACAATGGCAAACATACTATGGTGTGTATGCATTCTTGATACAGTAATCAGTGTATTACATATACTTACTTTCTTGGAAGAAGGAAGTCTTCTCTTTTCTGTGAATAAGGGACAGAGATACATGGCAAGTTATATGAAATGCAAATCTGCCAAACCTCATTAAAAAAAATGGCTGCACATACCCTTAGTTAGACTTAAGTCCTCTCAATTAACAAGCAACATGTTCACAGACAAAGCATTACCCACACAGACAGATATACTCTTATCTGTACACCATTACAAGATCCTAATTGAAAAACATCAACCATGTCATACAAATAGTCAGGGATGGAAATTAGCACCCGCTACTCATTCAAATGTGGGTGGATTTGCGAATTTGATCAACCTACCCCTCCAAAATGGCGGGTAAACAAAGGGGGAAACATAATTGATGCTATTCAATCCTTTCCGTGGAAAGTGTTAACAGTTAAAATGGTCAGGACATGAAAGGGTATTTTCAAGTTATTAAATTAACGAGCTTGGAATGCAAAGATACATACATTTAATGTAGGGTAATGTCTTTATTTAATTAACAATAGCAAGGCCTATTTGTTTTAATTCTTTGTTGTAGCCTATACGTTCATTTCGCAAAGTTTGCGAAGAGTTGCAAAGAACTAATTTGTGCCGACTACTTTTAACAAAATGCCTTTGTTTGATCATAGCATTTTGTTTTGAGTTCTATTGCTGTTTAAAACTAGGTCATTATATGGCTATTTAAAACATAAAACATTGCTAATATCTAATGCACACTAGTTTTAGCGGGCTCTAAAAGGCAACAATAAAAAGTTATACTCGGGATTGATATTTCGGCAACCACAGGGAAACCCTTTAACTATAAACCGTTAGCAACTATATAACACTAGGTGGAACAAACTAACCAGAGCATATAAAGACGCAGCTGTGGCTTCCACTACTACCTGTGGAAATAAATTACAAGAATACATTTGGGTTTTGTTGCTTTTAACCCCGTTATACCGAAACCGTGATGTCCATGACTTCTGTTTTGACGACGACTCAAATAATGACGTTAGCTCACAGATGTCTACATAAAACCTATAATATTCCAGCAATGTCCAACCAATTTTTGCGTTAAACAGCACTTAAGTGCACAAAAAAGTACTTGAATGATATTTACATACATTGGTAACGTAAAGTTACGATTTCCTGAACGTTATCATTACCTCAGATAACTTATTGGATGACTATAGGTCTCCCGAGAAAATTATTGTTAGCTGACTAGCTTGTAAACGTCCTCTCACCTACTAGCAGCTAACGTTGCCTTTTTCCAAAAACTAAATCTAAGCCTGATAACAGGCCAAAATTAGCCAACAAGTAACATGTAACTTCACTTTAGCATTATTTAAGAAACCATTAGACAGCCACACACGTCAGCGTGAGCTGTTTTTAAATGTGCTTTATAAATACATTTGACTTGACTTGACTTGACGTCGATGCTAGCTAGCAATCGAAATCATTTTAAAACACGTAATTAACGTTACATTCAACATTCAGACGTTACTTAAATGACAACTTACCTTGGCTGTGATACACCAATGAGATGAGAATATCCGCAATTAATTCTGATATTAAATGACAATGATATGGTATAAATCTCTTCAGTCTCTTGAGTCTCCAACCAGTTTGTGAGCTATTACAGCAGTGCAATGTGGGAGGAAGGCAGCGCGCGTGCCCTCGATACAATTCTGCTGAGAGAGATCATACAAACAGCTGAGCATCGAAATAAGTCTACATAAACCATTGAGTTTAAACCACATAATTTCAGGATGTTGAGGACTTTCTTTGTGTTATAGTTCTAAATATTTTATTTCAGGAAAAAAAATGACTTTATATTAACTTTGAGGTTATGGCAGATTCTTTCGAATCAGACAGAGACGGAAGAGGATGGATAGATTAGGGTTGCTAGGTTGGCATTAATGAAAGTGCTCTGGTAATTTAGGTGGTTGCTATGCTGGTTGCTAGGGTATTCATGTTGCTGGGATGTCATAGTATGTGTGTGCTGTGCTGGTTGCTCGGGTTGTCATGAAGATCACTCTGTCCATCAATTCCCACATGGTGGTTTGCTATGGTAATTGAAGATTGCTATGATGGTTGCTAGAAAGCTGACATAAATAATTGATGGACAGAGTGATTATAAGAGAAAAGGAAAGAAAAGTGAACAGGAGTGACGAGAAAGAGTGAAGAGGGAAAGGATTGTGAGAAAATGGACTGAAGCAGAGAGATGGAGTGTGAGAAAAAGGAGTTGGAGAGGATAGAAAAAAACAAGTGGATGGAGGTTCTACAGAGGGAGAGAATAAGTGAAAGTAGGAAAGAGAATGAAAGAGTGGAAGAAGGAAAGAAGAGTGAAATAAGAGTGGAAGAAGGAAAGCAGAGTGAAGAAGGAAAGACAAGTGGAAGAAGGAAAGAATAAAAGAAAGAAGAGTGGAAAGAAAGGAAAGAAGAGTGAAAATATTGAAAGAAGGAGAGAAAATGGAGTGAAGCAGAGAGATGGAGTGTGAGAGAAAGTGAGTGAGAGGGATAGCGAGAAAGATGGAAAGAAGAGAGGAAGAAGGAAAGAAGAGGGAAGAAGGGAAAGAGGAAAAAGAAAGAAGAGTGAAGAAAGGAAGGGTGGAAAGAAGGAAAGAAGAAAAAGGAAAGAAGAGTGAAGGGAAGGAAAGAAGAGTGGGAAGAAGAAAAGAAGAAAGGAAAGAAGAGTGAAGAAAGGAAAGAAGAGTGGAAGAAGGAAAGAAGAAAGGAAAGAAGAGTGGAAGAAGGAAAGAAGAGTGAAGAAAGGAAAGAAGAAAAGAAAGAAGAGTGAAAGAAGGAAAGAAGAAAAAAAAAGAGTTAAGAAAGGAAAGAAGAGTAGAAGAAAGAAAGAAGAGTGGAAGAAGGAAAGAAGAAAGGAAAGGAGAGTGGAAGAAGGAAAGAAGAGTTGAAGAAGGAAAGAAGAGTGAAGAAAGGAAAGAAGAGTGGAAGAAGAAAAGAAAGAAGGAAAGAAGAGTGAAGAAAGGAAAGAAGAGTGGAAGAAGAAAAGAAAGAAGGAAAGAAGAGTGAAGAAAGGAAAGAAGAGTGGAAGAAGGAAAGAAGAGTGAAGAAAGGAAAGAAGAAAAGAAAGAAGAGTGAAAGAAGGAAAGAAGAAAGAAAAAAGAGTAAGAAAGGAAGAAGAGTAGAAGAAGGAAGAAGAGTGGAAGAAGGAAAGAAGAAAGGAAAGGAGAGTGGAAGAAGGAAAGAAGAGTTGAAGAAGGAAAGAAGAGTGAAGAAAGGAAAGAAGAGTGAAGAAAGAAAAGAAGAGTAGAAGAAGGAAAGAAGAGTGGAAGAAGGAAAGAAGAAAGGAAAGGAGAGTGGAAGAAGGAAAGAAGAGTGGAAGAAGGAAAGAAGAAGAGTGGAAGAAGGAAAGAATAATATTCCTAGTTATACAGTTGAATGGAGAGGGACAGAGAGAAGAGGAGCCTTGGAACCTTGGCACAGGTGTCAGTGAAGCACAGGTGCAAGCCAGTTTAAAGACCCTATTATGATGTCATAATGGCCCAATGTAAGTCAATGGGAGAAATTGTATTAGTTTTTATTTAATATTTTAAAAAGTATAAAGTTAGAAAAAATGAAAAATACATAGCATAAGTGTCCCTTTACAAGACCTACGCAGCAAAGTTTGAACAAAGTTTCTAAGTTAAGCGGTTCGAGCTGAATTAAGCGCAGAAGTTCGGTACAAAGAATATAACTAGAAAATGCATTTCCTGAAGGAAATACCAGTGCATGAAATGCAAAGTTAAGAAAGGAAGAAGAAAAGAAAGAAGAGTGAAAGAAGGAAAGAAGAAAGGAAAGAAGAGTAAAAGAAGGAAAGAAGAGAGGAAGAAGGAAAGAAGAGTGGAAGAAGGAAAGAAGAAAGGAAAGAAGTGAAGAAAGGAAAGAAGAGTAGAAGAAGGAAAGAAGAGTGAAGAAAGGAAAGAAGAAAAGAAAGAAGAGTGAAAGAAGGAAAGAAGAAAGGAAAGAAGAAGTGAAGAAAGAAGAGTGGAAGAAGAAAAGAAAGAAGGAAAGAAGAAAGGAAAGTAAAGTAAAAGAAGGAAAGAAGAGTGGAAGAAGGAAAGAAGAGTGAAGAAAGAAAAGAAGAGTAGAAGAAGGAAAGAAGAGTGGAAGAAGGAAAAAAGAAAGGAAAGGAGAGTGGAAGAAGGAAAGAAGAGTGGAAGAAGGAAAGAAGAAGAGTGGAAGAAGGAAAGAATAATATTCCTAGTTATACAGTTGAATGGAGAGGGACAGAGAGAAGAGGAGCCTTGGAACCTTGGCGCAGGTGTCAGTGAAGCACAGGTGCAAGCCAGTTTAAAGACCCTATTATGATGTCATAATGGCCCAATGTAAGTCAATGGGAGAAATTGTATTAGTTTTTATTTAATATTTTAAAAAGTATAAAGTTTCAAAAAATGAAAAATACATAGCATAAGTGTCCTTTACAAGACCTACGCAGCAAAGTTTGAACAAAGTTTCTAAGTTAAGCGGTTCGAGCTGAATTAAGCGCAGAAGTTCGGTACAAAGAATAATAACTAGAAAATGCATTTCCTGAAGGAAATACCAGTGCATGAAATGCAAAAGTTAAGAAAGGAAGAAGAAAAGAAAGAAGAGTGAAAGAAGGAAAGAAGAAAGGAAAGAAGAGTAAAAGAAGGAAAGAAGAGAGGAAGAAGGAAAGAAGAGTGGAAGAAGGAAAGAAGAAAGGAAAGAAGTGAAGAAAGGAAAGAAGAGTAGAAGAAGGAAAGAAGAGTGAAGAAAGGAAAGAAGAAAAGAAAGAAGAGTGAAAGAAGGAAAGAAGAAAGGAAAGAAGAGTGAAGAAAGAAGAGTGGAAGAAGAAAAGAAAGAAGGAAAGAAGAAAGGAAAGTAAAGTAAAAGAAGGAAAGAAGAGTGGAAGAAGGAAAGAAGAGTGAAGAAAGAAAAGAAGAGTAGAAGAAGGAAAGAAGAGTGGAAGAAGGAAAAAAGAAAGGAAAGGAGAGTGGAAGAAGGAAAGAAGAGTGGAAGAAGGAAAGAAGAAGAGTGGAAGAAGGAAAGAATAATATTCCTAGTTATACAGTTGAATGGAGAGGGACAGAGAGAAGAGGAGCCTTGGAACCTTGGCGCAGGTGTCAGTGAAGCACAGGTGCAAGCCAGTTTAAAGACCCTATTATGATGTCATAATGGCCCAATGTAAGTCAATGGGAGAAATTGTATTAGTTTTTATTTAATATTTTAAAAAGTATAAAGTTTCAAAAAATGAAAAATACATAGCATAAGTGTCCTTTACAAGACCTACGCAGCAAAGTTTGAACAAAGTTTCTAAGTTAAGCGGTTCGAGCTGAATTAAGCGCAGAAGTTCGGTACAAAGAATAATAACTAGAAAATGCATTTCCTGAAGGAAATACCAGTGCATGAAATGCAAAAGTTAAGAAAGGAAGAAGAAAAGAAAGAAGAGTGAAAGAAGGAAAGAAGAAAGGAAAGAAGAGTAAAAGAAGGAAAGAAGTGAGGAAGAAGGAAAGAAGAGTGGAAGAAGGAAAGAAGAAAGGAAAGAAGAGTGAAGAAAGGAAAGAAGAGTGGAAGAAGGAAAGAAGAGTGGAAGAAGGAAAGAAGAAAGGAAAGAAGAGTGAAGAAAGGAAAGAAGAAAAGAAAGAAGAGTGAAAGAAGGAAAGAAGAAAGGAAAGAAGAGTGAAGAAAGAAAAGAAGAGTGGAAGAAGAAAAGAAAGAAGGAAAGAAGAAAGGAAAGTAGAGTAAAAGAAGGAAAGAAGAGTGAAGAAAGAAAAGAAGAGTAGAAGAAGGAAAGAAGAGTGGAAGAAGGAAAGAAGAAAGGAAAGGAGAGTGGAAGAAGGAAAGAAGAGTGGAAGAAGGAAAGAAGAAGAGTGGAAGAAGGAAAGAATAATATTCCTAGTTATACAGTTGAATGGAGAGGGACAGAGAGAAGAGGAGCCTTGGAACCTTGGCGCAGGTGTCAGTGAAGCACAGGTGCAAGCCAGTTTAAAGACCCTATTATGATGTCATAATGGCCCAATGTAAGTCAATGGGAGAAATTGTATTAGTTTTTATTTAACATTTTAAAAAGTATAAAGTTTAGAAAAATGAAAAATACATAGCATAAGTGTCCTTTACAAGACCTACGCAGCAAAGTTTGAACAAAGTTTCTAAGTTAAGCGGTTCGAGCTGAATTAAGCGCAGAAGTTCGGTACAAAGAATAATAACTAGAAAATGCATTTCCTGAAGGAAATACCAGTGCATGAAATGCAAAAGTTAAGAAAGGAAGAAGAAAAGAAAGAAGAGTGAAAGAAGGAAAGAAGAAAGGAAAGAAGAGTAAAAGAAGGAAAGAAGTGAGGAAGAAGGAAAGAAGAGTGGAAGAAGGAAAGAAGAAAGGAAAGAAGAGTGAAGAAAGGAAAGAAGAGTGGAAGAAGGAAAGAAGAGTGGAAGAAGGAAAGAAGAAAGGAAAGAAGAGTGAAGAAAGGAAAGAAGAAAAGAAAGAAGAGTGAAAGAAGGAAAGAAGAAAGGAAAGAAGAGTGAAGAAAGAAAAGAAGAGTGGAAGAAGAAAAGAAAGAAGGAAAGAAGAAAGGAAAGTAGAGTAAAAGAAGGAAAGAAGAGTGGAAGAAGGAAAGAAGAGTGAAGAAAGAAAAGAAGAGTAGAAGAAGGAAAGAAGAGTGGAAGAAGGAAAGAAGAAAGGAAAGGAGAGTGGAAGAAGGAAAGAAGAGTGGAAGAAGGAAAGAAGAAGAGTGGAAGAAGGAAAGAATAATATTCCTAGTTATACAGTTGAATGGAGAGGGACAGAGAGAAGAGGAGCCTTGGAACCTTGGCGCAGGTGTCAGTGAAGCACAGGTGCAAGCCAGTTTAAAGACCCTATTATGATGTCATAATGGCCCAATGTAAGTCAATGGGAGAAATTGTATTAGTTTTTATTTAACATTTTAAAAAGTATAAAGTTTAGAAAAATGAAAAATACATAGCATAAGTGTCCTTTACAAGACCTACGCAGCAAAGTTTGAACAAAGTTTCTAAGTTAAGCGGTTCGAGCTGAATTAAGCGCAGAAGTTCGGTACAAAGAATAATAATAAGTATAAGAAACGAAGGAATAACAATACAGGGCATTTCATGCACTGTAATAAGTATAAGAAACGAAGGAATAACAATACAGGGCATTTCATGCACTGTAATAAGTATAAGAAACGAAGGAATAACAATACAGGGCATTTCATGCACTGTAATAAGTATAAGAAACGAAGGAATAACAATACAGGGCATTTCATGCACTGTAATAAGTATAAGAAACGAAGGAATAACAATACAGGGCATTTCATGCACTGTAACTAGAAAATGCATTTCCTGAAGGAAATACCAGTGCATGAAATGCTAAAGTTAAGAAAGGAAGAAGAAAAGAAAGAAGAGTGAAAGAAGGAAAGAAGAAAGGAAAGAAGAAAGGAAAGAAGGAAAGAAGAGAGGAAGAAGGAAAGAAGAGTGGAAGAAGGAAAGAAGAAAGGAAAGAAGAGTGAAGAAAGGAAAGAAGAGTGGAAGAAGGAAAGAAGAGTGGAAGAAGGAAAGAATAAAGAAAAGAAGAGTGAAGAAAGGAAAGAAGAAAAGAAAGAAGAGTGAAAGAAGAAAGGAAAGAAGAGTGGAAGAAGGAAAGAAGAGTGAAGAAAGAAAAGAAGAGTGGAAGAAGGAAAGAAGAAAGAAAATAAGAGTGGAAGAAGGAAAGAATAAAGAAAAGAAGAGTGAAGTAAGGAAAGAAGAAAAGAAGAGTGAAAGAAGGAAAGAAGAAAGGAAAGAAGAGTGAAGAAAGGAAAGAAGAGTGGAAGAAGAAAAGAAAGAAGGAAAGAAGAAAGGAAAGAAGAGTAAAAGAAGGAAAGAAGAGTGGAAGAAGGATAGAAGAGTGGAAGAAGGAAAGAAGAGTGAAGAAAGAAAAGAAGAGTAGAAGAAGGAAAGAAGAGTGGAAGAAGGAAAGAAGAAAGGAAAGGAGAGTGGAAGAAGGAAAGAAGAGTGGAAGAAGGAAAGAAGAAGAGTGGAAGAAGGAAAGAATAATATTCCTAGTTATACAGTTGAATGGAGAGGGACAGAGAGAAGAGGAGCCTTGGAACCTTGGCGCAGGTGTCAGTGAAGCACAGGTGCAAGCCAGTTTAATGACCCTATTATGATGTCATAATGGCCCAATGTAAGTCAATGGGAAAATTTGTATTAGTTTTTCTTTAATATCTTAAAAAGTATAACGTTTAGACAAATGAAAAATACATAGCATAAGTGTCCTTTACAAGACCTACACGCCAAAGTTTGAACGGAGTTTCTAAGTTAAGCGGTTCGAGCTGAATTAAGCGCAGAAGTCGGTAAAAAGAATAATAAGAAGTAGAAGAAGAATAAGAAACGAAGGAATAACAATACAGGGCATTTCATGCACTGTAATAAGAAGCCTAGGAATAACAATACAGGGCATTTCATGCACTGTAATGAGAAAAAAAAAAGTATATTCCTGGGGAGGAACTGTACAGAAGGGTGAACACCACCACTATCCCCAAAATGGTTACTGTGTGTGCACCTGCTAGTTGTGAACAGTCACTAAACAGAACTTATGCCATTTATAATTAATGTAGACAGCAACTGTACTTTTCATAACTAGCATACGTTATCCAGATACTGGTCTTTTGACATTTACATCCATGTAGGTTATCAGTGAAGTTACGTTTGCTAGTAATAGCCTACGTAGCAAATTAGCAAAGTAACAGTCGCTAGCTAGCTATAGCTAGCCTAAGTGACAGCAATGAAACGTCCAATATTAGGTGATGCACAATACTACATGTATTTCGTTTGACAACTTAATGGCTGAGATGAGAAGACTTACCTCTATACTTGGCTTTCTTTTCCTCTTCTTCCTTTCTTCGTTTTCGTCCCTGTGCTCCAGATGGTATTGACCGCTTCATTTTTGCGAATGTCACGTAGCTGACACGCTCACGGCTCACCCCACCCTGGCAATGTGCAGGAGCCCTCACATAACTAACGTAACGTAACTTAACGCAACCGCCCCCCCTATCGACAATAACCATCAATTCAATCTAAAAATCAGGTTGAAGTAAACGTAGGGCTGAAGGGGCGCCCTCGGATGATCATGATTAATAAACATGTTTTTATTTGCTTGTTATTCTAACTATGATTAATGGGAAGTAGGTCCAAGGGCGACGCTAGAGGGCGCCCCCAACCCATTTGTCGCCCTAGGCAGTCGCCTAGTTCGCCTATAGCAATCGCCGGCCCTGTGTGTAGCGGTATTGAGTAGCGATGCGAAGTTTAGTTTGGTGGTTTCCGATTGTCGTAGGCGGACATCGTTTACGCCTGTGTGAATAATAATTTTAGAGAATCTCCGTTTGGCGATTAGTTTTAAGTGGGATTCGATGTCATTTGCTCTAGCTCCGGATATACAGCTCACTGTTTGTGACGGGGTTGAGAGTTTAATATGTCTCAGGGTAGAATCACCAATTACGAGAACTTTATCATCAGCATCGGTGGTATTAATTGGGGAGAAACGGTTTGAAGTTGAGATGGGATGTGAGTGTGATACGGACATTGATTTATTTGTTCTACTACTTCCTCGCTTTACAGTTAGCCATTTGTCTTGGCATTTAAGCTGCGGTGTTGCAATGGGTGTGCTAGAAGGCGGAGTGGCGTTGGTTAATGTAGTTAATTTAGTTTCATCCACATGCTGGGTTTCGCTAGTTTGGGCTAACGAGGTAATATGGTCTAAGCTGAGGAGACGCGACTCAATTACAGATATCCTCGCTTCCAGGCTTGCCAGTAGCCTACACTTATTGCAAGTTTTGTGCCCATTGAAGGGTGTTGGGGAGTCGCTAAACATGTTACATTCCAGGCAGCAGACAGAGGTAGAGAAAAAAGCCATGGCCGTGGGAGCCAATTAAGGACAGTTAGCCAAGAGTGACAGAGAATAGGGGGGAGTGAATTCCCAGACTCGATGTAATGTGAAAGTTAGTAGTAGTGAGCGCAGTCACTGGGATACTTAAGTACAAAAGCAGATAAGCAGCCTTCCGGGGCTAGCGAGCACAGTAGGTAGCAACTCTAGCAGCAGGAAGTGGCGTCCGGAGCTTCTGAGAATAGGGTCCGTGTAAAAAAAGCTTGAGTAACACTGTATTGCACCCTCAAGTGTTGGTAAAATTACATTTAATTAATTACAAGAAATGACCAATGTCAAGAATGACTTTTTACATGCATGGTAACATAAATGAGCCATGCCAGCGGACTGCAAGGGAACCAGATCAGGCTTCTACCATCATTGGTAAAGGTTGTGGTCAGGTCAGTGACACTGTTATGTCATTGTTACGATGGATGCCATTTTCTCTTTCACTTAACTCTCTTTTCCTTTCCTTTATATTCTTCTCTTTTCCGTTGTCTGAGTGTGTGTGTGTGTGTGTGTGTCTGGAGTGTGTGTGAGTCAGTCGTCTACTTTATATGGGTACTTTACACTTCCTCAAAATGCAGCATGTTGATTTGTGAATTTGAAGCCCTAATATACCAGAGTTTGGACTTGGGTGCAGCTCTCCAAGGTCTCTGTAAACCCAACCACCCCCCCTGCTGGTCAGAAATGAGTAATTCAGAGGTCGGTTGGTAAAGAGCAGGTTAGTGAGTAAACCTCTTTCTGTGTGTTAGCAGCGGATGCTAGTAGTCGTGGGTTTTAGCTCCTTTGCTAGCATGTCCACTTCCCATGACTGAGCATGCAAGTTGGAGCCCAGTGCTTCTGTGTGTCTCCCATTGCAGAGTGCAGTGGTGCTGTAGAGCTGGAATGAGGGTGAGGTTTAGAGTGGAGAAAATCTGTTTATCAGTCTATACCGACTTCATTTTCTATCTAATGGGCACTACTATGTGGTTTGCTGTACGTGTCTGGAGCCAATGACAATAAATGGGTAAATGAAACAGAGAAACCTATGAGAAAAAGCTGATCATGTCAATGTCTTTGGGGAAGATGCTAGTTTGAGCACCAGCTTTGCGCCTCCATGACATAAATACCAGTGGTGGTCTGTGGTGTTTAGAGGCTCGGAGAAAAAGTAGGATATGGCAACACAGTTTAAATTTAAAAGCGCCACAACTTAAAATAAATGACACATAAAAGCCAACATGCACTCAGGCCTGTATGAGGGCAGACAGTCATGTAAATCTCACAGTACAGAGTACAGTGGTGCTGTAGAGATGGAATGAGGGTGAGGTTTAGTGGTTGGTGTCTGTCTGTCTGTCTGTCTGTCTCCCTCCCTCCTCCTAATGCCCACAGTTAGCTGAAAAGCTGTCTGTGACCACATGTGATTATCTCACTTCATGAGTTTTTTTTTTCAAACCCTCAGCACTCAGATGATAATGATTGGATATGGCAACACACCACAAAGAAAGGTATGTTTTTGAAACATAATGTAAAAAACAAAGGTGAATGCAGTGTCATCATCCAAAATATTCACTATTACATTTTATTTGGGTCACAAACTGATTACATAAACATGATTCAGCTTTACTCTCGTTGTATTGGTTATATTAAACAGTATGATTTACTTTTCTTCATCAGCAGGATGTGATGTCCATACAGCCACACAAAATATTACACAAACAAAATGTAAAAGGTTTTCTCAGTAAAGTTCCAAATAAAGCCAGTGTCTTCACATACACGTCATGTAGACCATTCTGAGTTTGCCATGTTAATTCATTGCCTGTAGTTGAATGGCTGGGGGATCCTCTGTGGAATGACAGAAAAGTTGAATACAATTTGAGAATAATTAAATTCCATCGAGTAGAAGCACCAGGTCAGCCAAATGATTTGCTGAAGCAGTCTGATATCTGTGCATATCTCTTAAACTAAATATTATCTATCAGAAACACCAATATGGAAAAAGTTTACAATATTCATCCCCCTGTGCCCCCCGCCTGCAGTCCCTGTACTGGCCATACGGAGGCAGCAGGTTGTGGGACTGAAGTTGGGAGGCAGAGACAGATGGAGTTGAATCAGTCAGAGATACAGTAAAGAGTGTGTAGATCAGTGTGTATCTGCAGTAACTGAGACAGATAGAGTTGAATCCGTCAGAGGAATTTAAACATCAGTAGAGTAAAGTGTGTAGATCAGTGTGTATCCTGGGGATCACTTGAGGGAGAATAGTGTGTGTGTGTGTGTGTGTGTGTGTGTGTGTGTGTGTGTGTGTGTGTGTGTGTGTGTGTGTGTGTGTGTGTGTGTGTGTGTGTGTGTGTGTGTGTGTGTGTGTGTGTGTGTGTGTGTGTGTGTGAGAGAGAGAGAGAGATAAAGAGAGAAAAGAAAGAAAGAGAGGGAGGAAAAACACCCACCAGGACCTAGGTATAAGGAAGTTTCTTTTGTGGTTGATGCAGCAATCTGTCTTTGTAAGAAAAAGGATGTTTCTTTTGTGGTTGATGAAGCAATCTGTCTTTATTCCAGTAAAGTGCAGTGACATCTTCACCCCCAGTCTAAAAGGATCAGGAGTGCTAACCAGAGCAAGGGCTGAGAGAGAGCTGTCACACAACTACATAAAACCACAAGCAACAGTAGAATTAGTATACAGTCTTACTGGGTGATGGCTTTATGACTGCATGCATGTGTACAGTTAATTTGATAAATTCAGCAAAATCCTTTCATGTGCCTCTAGTTGTCCATTCAAAAATACATTAACACAACACGATAAGTAAGAGTAAGTGTTTTTTATGTGTGCACACACACCACACAGACACACAAACACACACAGTACACACTGGTATCAGTATAGTACTGGAGTCGTAGTAGACCGTGGTTTAACATGCTCAAAAGAACATCAGGAGATGTACATCACAGCACAACACCATCAGTCAGATTCAGGATTTGGTCCCAGTTACTCCTCACATAAAGGAACACACACAGACTAGTGCACAGATCCTACAGAGCGATGCTGTGCTCTCAGAACTACCACCAGTAGCATGTTTGGTTTTGGTGTTGCTGATTTGCTGGTGTAAATTAATGTAATCTGCTATTAGTTCTTGGAACCAAAGAAGGAACATGAGGGGTTGAACTCCGTCACACACAAACACACATCACAAGATGCATTTAGAGGAAACACACAGAGAAGGAAGAGTCTGAGTCACATTCAGTTTCCAGCTCTGTACACACACACAGAAGACAGAGAAGAAGAGGAGAGGAGTCGACAGGAGAGGAAGATGGCGTCCATCCCCTGTGCTCTGATAGTGTTGCTGATCTGCCTGAGTCAGGACCACATGGGTGAGTTACAGGGAAATAACTTTATCATGACCACCACCAGCACTACCTGTGGTACACCTGCTGTGACACTGCCATTCATACCAACACTACTATTAGTGCACTAAAGTTGCAATGGATTTGAATGTGAAATACAAACTATTGTAGCCATAACATGTGGGGTTTAGCAATAAGATAAAGCTACTGAAGGAAATCAGCTACAGAACTTACTTGAAGGAGGACCTTTCTTAGGCTAAGTGAATTTAACAATCTTGTTGTGTGGTCAAGTTTGTGTTTAGGTCTGTGACAGTTTGTTTGAGATCATACAAAAAGCCCTGACACTAAAAACAAGACAGGAAAGATAAACAGTGAAAATCTTGGGGATAGAGGAAAGGTTTCATGCATCAATATGATCTTATGCTCTGTTGGCTAGTACGTTACACTTGATATTGTGGTATAATGAGATAAACTGTAATGTAACAAGGGCACTACATGAAGTATTAGTCTTCATATTATTTGGATTTATTGTTAAGCTAATTATGTTCATGAAGATGCTGCCTGAAAATATGAGCAGGCATGAGCAAAGAGTTTAAGGTAAGCTTGTTTTCTATGAGGCATTTATTCTTGTTTATAATTGAGGACCACCACTGCCATGTATATAGAGTGGTACTGTGCAGCTTCCTAAAGCTTAACTTACCAAAACACAAACATGCACTTGGACAGGTCTACATGTGCACACGCCCTCAAACACATCCTCTCTCTCTCTCTCTCTGCAGATATCTCTCTCTCTCTCTCACGCTCACACACTCAGACACACACACTCACAGTTAGATACACACACACACACACTCTCTCTCACTGACACACTCACACACACACACACACAAACCTTCATACACATACGCACATTCCCATTCACACATACACATTCACACGCATTCCCAGACATGCATTCACACACACACACACACACACACACACACACACACACAAACCTTCATACACACACGCACATTCCAAAAACACACACACACACTCACACTGTCTCGCACACACATTCACAGACACACACACACTCACACACATTTACACACAAACACACACACAGTCTTTCACAAAAACACATATTCACACACATTCACACACACACACACACACACACACACACACACACATATTCACACATTCACAAACACACACACATACACTCTTTCACAAACACACACATTCACACACACACACACACACACATATTCATACACTCACATTCACACACACACTAACACACGCACACAAACACACATACACACATTCATCCATTTGATTATATCCCATTTAACCAACATTGTGCCACACAATGTGTTAGCATTAGCTTTGACAGATGTGATTTCATTTATCATTCAGGTGTCCAAGGAGAGACTCCCACTGTCTTCTCCAGTGTGGGTGGGGATGCCACTCTTCCCTGCAATAAAGTGGTTCCTCCAGACTGCTCTTCTACTGAATGGATTTATACTATCCCTGGAGCTGTTGTAGAAGTGGTCATCAAAGGAAAGATCAATCCTAATGTAACCACACACAGAGCTAAGAGACTGAGTCTGCTCCTTAACTGTTCTCTCCACATTACTGATGTCACCACTGAGGATGTTGGAATCTACGACTGTAACAGTGAGCTGGTTTATCTGTCTGTTCTTCAGGGTAGGTGTTATTGTTGTTGTTTTATTTGTTGTTGTTTTCAGGCACTCAGGGGATCAGTAACTGAATTAAAATTGATTGTGTTGGATATATTTAGTCTGTATTATAAGGTATCCTTTAGTTTTTAACTATTTTGTTTAAGGTTTTGTATGTAACCTATTCTTAATGACATACTGAAATAAATCAGTATAAAAGCTAGTTTGCTTTTCTTAGTGCCAACTCTGCTGTTGTTTGTGTTTGCAAGGAAAGGTTGGCTTTCAGTCGATTAGCTCACCAGTTATAGACAAAACTCCATAAAAGTACCTGTAGCTCTACTGGTAGCTAAGAGCACCAACGCCATGAGTTTGATACCCAGGGAGCACACATACTGATCAGGGGGAAATTATATTGCTGACTGCCTTACACTGCAAGTTGCTTTGGATAAAAGGATAAAAGTGTCTGATGAATGTAAATATTTCCTAAATAATGAAATAAATGTACAAATAACTCCTTTCCTTAATGGTGTTTAAATGTAAAAGTTTTCTTTAAAGAAAACCTAAATACTCATGACTGTGTTTGAAAACAGGTGTCTGCTGTATGCTAAATCTGATGTAGTGTGATGATGTCATTTCCTCCTGTAGTCTCTGCTTCCCCCAGTGAGACTGAGATGGAGGCAAACAGTAATGTGACTCTCCACTGCGTCCTGCACACACCTGAAAACTGGCTTGGAGTAAAAGAAGGCTTTAGTCTGAGCTGGGCAGATGAGACAATGAAAAATCTGCAGAAGATTCTGAATTGCAAGATCAAAACCTCACCTCCCTGTTCCATCACACGGACTAAGGAGCTCAGAGGATCAAACTCTGTTCATACTCAGACCTGCCAGCTGACTGCAGGAGGGCAGGTTCAGACTTCTGTCTCCCACACCATCAGAGTGAAAGGTTAGAAATGATGAGATGAATATTATATTAAATTACTGCTGTTTGTATGATAAACTGAACCTGAAGTAGCCGATGTTCTCTGCATAACTGAAGCTCCTGTCTCAGTTTTCGCTCACTCAGTTTTCATGAAGTGAATTTGTGTCTGTTTATATCAGGCTATTTATTCTCATCATCCTAAAGTCATCCCGTTTTTAAAGCCCACTATTCCTGATGACATTCATGTCCTGAGCGTAAAACTATTTTAAGGGAATGCATGATCTTCCATGTCTAATGGTCTAGTAGTTTCTTACCTGTCATGCAGTGAATGCAACTGCTTTGCATTTTGAATTGAGTTGTGTAGTTCGCCATACAACGGTTATTTACATTTACTCAATAGGAGTGAATCTAATTATTGTGATGAGTTGCATGTGTACATTGTTTAATCACACAGGTGTTATACCCTCAACTTTTTCTGCCTCTGTATTGAAATCCTCTCGCCGAATGGAAACTGTCACCACTGCTTCCTCAAACTCAAACTCAACCTCAGGCCCATCAGGTGCAGCATGAAAACCATAATCCCCTCTACTAATTATGCTGCAGTTCTTCAAATTGTGCAATATGCTACTCAGTTTTAAAACTTTTTTTTCTGTTCACAGTATTTACCTGCACATTCATTCAGCACACACGTAATTTACTGTAAACACTTTGAGAGGTGTCTTCAATTATTTACATGTTATGCCATGATAGAGTAAATCAGGAATCTGAGCTCTGGACGAGTGTAGCACCTCTTGTTGAGCTGCTTGATGCAATTTCAGTGTGAAAGTCCCCTTTAGGGATTGAATGTATTTCTGGTTTTCAAAGTACGCACATATCTAAAGCAATCTCTCTCTCCCTCCCTCCTTCTCCCCATCACTCTCTCGCTCCCTTCCTCCCTCTCCCTATCACTCTCTCTCCCTCCCCCTTCTCCCTATCACTTTCTATCCCTCCCTTCCTTCTTCTCCTCATCACTCTCACTCTCTCTGCATCTCTATCTCTCCCCTGTGTTCTATCCTTTCCTTCCCTCAGTTTCCCCAGTTGTTCCTCTGATTGCTGGAGTTGTTGTCTCTGTCAGTCTGTTGGCTGCTGCATTGATGATAATTGTGGTAATATGCAAGAGAAGGACAAGTGAGTGTTTAACACTATAAACAACTAGCACCTTTATGGTCACAATACTATGAACTCTATAGTTCCAAATTAATCATTTAATCTTGTTCATATTTCAGATGCTGGAGGAGAGCCAAGAAACAAATCAGTGAGTAAACATTTATTTTCACAGAAATGGTTCTTCTACAGAGTTTTATACATGTCACATTCATATATGACACTGGTTTTACATATTACATAATTATATAAAATCAGTTCATATACGAAAGCGTTGTAAAGCGAAGTAAGATCTATATGAATTTACATAGAAGATAATCTGACACATTGTTTTTCAGACTCAAAGCAGGACCAGTGCCATAGTCATGCAGTCTGTTCAGCCACCAAACTCCTCAGCTAATGTACCATAATGATATAGTCTCATGATATACACAAACTCCTCAGCTAATGTAACATAATGATATAGTCTCATGATAAACATCGATCTGAGGCCAAGCACTGATATAGTAGTTACATCTGGATAACTTTTAGTACACAAACATACATACACAAATCACAGTAGAATCACAGTAGAACAACAATACACATAGGGAGAACATGTTCACAGGGAGTGGGGTGTATACAGATATTATGCAGATATTACAGTGTGCAAAACTGGTTGTGTCAGTGTTGATGTTCACAAGGAAAGTAGTGCAAAGAGTGCAGAGAGATAGTGTTCATGTGCTTGTGTGGATAGTGCAAGGATTGAGTACTTGTGCTTGTGTGTGTGAGGATAGTGCAAAGTGATATAAATAGTACAGTCTGTGCAATGGGCTAGTATAGCCAGTAAAAGAGTAAAAAGATAAAAAAAGATGGACAGTGGGATGGAAAAATTAAGAGCTGAGAAGAGGAGGGGAGACTGAGGTAGACTCATGCAGCGAAGTCCATCTCCCTCCCCCTCCCCTTCTGCGTGGCGTTGTAGAGTTGTATTGCCCTGGGGACAAAGGACTTTCTCAGCCTGTCCGATGAGCATGACAGTGACAGGAGTCTGCCACTGAAAATGCTCCTCTGTCCGTTAAGAGTACTGTGTAGTGGGTGGTGGTCATTGTCCAAGATGGTCAGCAGCCTACTCAATGTCCTTTTCTCCGCCACTGATGTTAGGCAGTCCAGTTCCATGCCAACAACAGCTCCTGCCTTTCTCACCAGCCTGTCTAGTCGCCCTGCATCCCTCTTCTTCATGCTGCCTCCCCAGCACACCACAGCATAAAAAAGGACACTGGCAACAACAGACTGGTAAAACATGCGCAGGAGTTTGTTGCAGACATTGAAAGACCTCAGCCTCCTCAGGAAGTAGAGCCGGCTCTGACCCTTCTTATAGATGGCATCTATGTTGGCTGACCAGTCCAGTTTACTGTCCAGATGAACTCCTAAGTACTTGTAGGTTTTGACCACCTCCACACTGACACCCCCGATGGAGACTGGTAGCAGAGGAGGATGAGACCTCCTAAAATCCACCACCATCTCCTTGGTCTTGGTGGCGTTCAGCTGCAGGTGGTTATGCCTACACCACTGCACAAAGTTGTCCACCAGGCTCCTGTACTCACCCTCCTGTCCATCCCTGATACATCCCACAACAGCAGTGTCATCAGAGAACTTCTGGATGTGGCACGACTCCGTGTTGTAGGTGAAGTCTGATGTGTACAGGGTAAACAGAACAGGTGAGAGCACAGTCCCCTGTGGAGCGCCGGTGCTGCACAACACAGTCTCAGATACACAGTCTTTCAGCCTGACAAACTGTGGTCTCTCCATCAGGTAGTCAGTGATCCAGGATACCAGGTGGGCGTTCACACCCATCTGCACGAGCTTGTCACTCAGTCGGAGGGGCTGGATGGTGTTGAAGGCACTGGAGAAATCAAAGAACATGATTCTCACAGCACCTTTCCCCTTGTCCAGATAAGAGTGAGCCCTGTGCATTAGGTAGACGATGGCATCTTCCACGCCCACCTTCTCCTGGTAGGCAAACTGCAGTGGGTCAAGTGCATGGCGTACCTGAGGTCTGAGGTTGTGAAGCAGCAGTCGTTCCATGGTCTTAGATATGTGTGATGTAAGAGCGACTGGCCTGAAGTCATTCAGCTCACTGGGGTGCGGCTTCTTCGGGATGGGGATGAGGCAGGACGTTTTCCACAGAGCAGGCACCTTCCCTAGTTGGAGGCTCAGGTTGAAGAGATGCTGCAGAGGCTCACCCAGTTCCACCGCGCATGCCTTGAGGAGTCTTGGACAGACTCCATCGGGGCCGGCTGCTTTCCTGGGGCGCAGTCTCCTCAGCTCTCCTGTGACCTGATCCGCCGTGATGGTGGGGGGCAGGGGGGGGCTCTGTGTGGTCGCCTGGGGGAGGGGTGCAGCTGTGTAGAGTGGCAGAGGGCTGGAAGCTGGAGGGAGTGGGGCCACACTGACTGTGGTCAGAGCAGGGGGGAGGGGTGGGGTGGTTGTGGCATGCAGAGAGCAGTTAGCAGCTGATGGGGGGGATGCAGGAATAGGTGTTAGACAGTCAATCATGGTAGTAGAAGAATAGTCTGAACACAATACTGAGGTGTACTATTCTTCACTATTTCCCACTGAACTTATGTTTGATTGGAGCACCTTAACTGCAAACTGATGATAATGTGTTTCTCTTCTATACAGAAGGAGGAAGGAGCTGATCTGCACTATGCAACCTTTCAGCACCGCAAGCCAACCCAAGCCGGGCCTTCTGCAGTAAGTCACTGGTCATCATGTTTGGTCATCTTCTTGTTTATGCTAATCAGTGTGGGATGATACCTTTGTTTGTTTGTTTATTTACAGAAGCAGTCTGAGGACAACGTGACCTACAGCACCATCATGCAGTTATCTGGTGGCAAAGACCAGAATAGCCGCAGACCTGCTGGCAGACCAGCGGACCCCAATGCTGTGTATGCTACTGTTCAAAATATACAGAATTAACACAGTCATATGGATACACATACACCTACACACACACACACACACACACACACAAACATACACACACACACACAGACACATCGATCCAAAATGTCACTGATAAGGCTTGCTCTTTACAGATACTCAGCAATGACAGCAGAGGAAGGAGCTGATCTGCACTATGCAGCCTTTCAGCACAGCAAGCCAACCCAAGCTGGGCCTTCTGCAGTGAGTCACTGGTCATCATGTTTGGTCATCTTCTTGTTTATGCTCCTCAGTGTTGGATGATACCTTTGTTTGTTTTTTTGTTTACAGAAGCAGTCTGAGGACACCGTGACCTACAGCTCCATCATGCAGTTATCTGGTGGTAAAGACCAGAACCGCCGCAGACCTGCAGGCAGAACAGCGGACCCCAATGATATGTTTTCTACTGTTCAGAAGAATAACAATATTCAGAATTAACACAGTCATATGGATACACAGACACAGACACAGACACAGACACAGACACAGACACAGACACAGACACAGACACAGACACAGACACAGACACAGACACAGACACAGACACAGACACAGACACAGACACAGACACAGACACAGACACAGACACAGACACAGACACAGACACAGACACAGACACAGACACAGACACAGACACAGACACAGACACAGACACCCCACTCAGTTTGCTTCTTGTGTGACAGCTCTCTCACAGCTCTTGCTCTGGTTAGCACTCCTGACCCTTTTAGATTGGGCGTGTGGAATGTGTGCCTCTTTTTCTTCCACAAACACATACACACATCAGCCATATGTACCACTGTATCAAGTGTCTTTGATATGGCTTGCTTCTTATAGGTGCTCAGCAATGACAGAAAACATACAGTACATACCAGACGTCTGTCAACAGTGTAGTACTATTTAGGACATATCATAACACATCAGAAAGGCATTACAGCACCACAACGAGCAACATGTGTCTGTTTTTTACTGAGTTTTACTTTGCTTATTTGTAGCTCCTTTGTAGTTCTGAGGCTTTTTTTGTGTACTTTTTGTAGATCAACAGCATATTTCTTACATTATATATATATATATGTATATATACATGTTTAGTTTTAGAGTGTTTTCGATCAAATGTGCCATGATATCTTGCTCTGCTTTAAACAATTTTGGAATAAAGCTATTTCGCATGGAACTATTTTATTCTTTTTTACATATTCTCATACTTCTTATAATGACATGCATTCACTGTCTTGCTTAGTGTCAAGCACAATTAAGCTGAAATCTTTCGTGTGTCCTTCTCTTTTCACACACCATCAAATTCTCAAGCATCTAATTTTACTGTTAGAGTTCGCACATCGAGAATGCAGAATTAAGGAAGCTTGCACAGTTCTAAGAAAAACCCTGCTTGTTTGGTTGTGGTTGAACATAGTTCCCTTCTGAACTTAGAAGAAAATAACAGATGTGTGTTTGTGTCAAACCATGGTCAGGAGTAACAGGGTGTCAGGAGCAAGCTGTCCTATGAGCTGTATCAAAAGAACACACCCCTCTCAAACCAGTGCGGCTGCTGCGGGTTAGCGTTAGCTTTAGCTCCCTACAGCTTCCAATTCCCTGATATGCATCCATGATGCCTTAGGGCGGGGCTACAGTAGTGCATGTGTGGACAGTCTGTTACTCAGTCACTCTCTTCACAGCCCCAGTTATACAAGATGAAGTATATGGGCCATTCTACCGAATTGGTGCAAAGTGTGGTCCCACTACAAGAAAAACTATTTACAAAACAATTAAGTATTCAGACATAGATATTTACTAAGAATATGTTATGGTCTATTTAAACCCAAGACATTAAATGAGATAGGGATAAGCTAAATATATACAAAATCATCATCTATAGGGTACTTTCTATTGGGAAGTAGCTGTCCCTAACCCTGGCATCTAAATTTCAATGTCTGTAAATAACACTTTTTACATTTTTTAGATTTTTTTCAATGATCTAATTTCAAAGATCTTTATGATTAAGTTTAAACAGAACTTGGAAGATTTAGATTTATTGTGGGTTTAATTTAAAAAAAAAATAAACTATACTCAAAAAATCATGTCCATAGTTTTTATGTCACTACCGAAACACAGGAGTTTTAGTCCATTGGCTGAGCCTGTTTTTTAGCCACACCCCTGCATTTATAACCAGGCAGTGATACTGCATCCCTGTCCCTCATGGCTGAATGGTAAGTAGCTAGATCCCATACTTTTGATATAAATGTATTCCAAAGTCTGAAAATCAGTGTGTAACCTTAAGAATTGTCACTACCGAACACCTTTTTTTCTTCAATTAAGTAAACTTTTGGGGGTTTTATGAAAAGTATTATGTTTGTTTGTGTGTACACCTCTTCAAAGATTTGTTTGCTAGCCATGTGCTTGCTAGAATGATTTATTTATGCTCAAATTTAGCTAGAATTGTCACTACGGAAACAGTCACTACCGAAACAGTCACTACTAAAACATATGGTAAAGTTTCGGTAGTGACATGATCGTTTCGGTAGTGACATGATCGTTTCGGTAGTGACAAAATGGAATGTTAAGTAGTTCAATCCCATCATTTTGAAATAAATGTGTTATGTGGACTAAATGGTGAAGATGTAGATAATGCTGATTTCTATCTGAAATTGTTCAGGAGAGAAAAAATCATAAGACACCAAAATGCCAAAAGGATAAAGTGGAGCAGAGAGGCTGAGAGAATACCGACAAAGAGTGAGGGATGACCCAGTGAAACACCAAGAATATTTAAGAAAGGGAAGAAAAAGAAATAAGAAACGAAAGGAAGGAAAGTTGAAATGTATCAGTGATTTATCCAACAGGGAGCAAAAGAAGGTCAGAAAATCATGGAGGAAAAGACAGCAAAAGCACAAAACATTTGTGTTTTTAATATTCCCAACCTAAAGCATGGTATGAGTTAAGATTAAGCAATAAGGTTGAGGAAATATGATACAACCTTGCAAACTAAATACTGTGGTCACTACCGAAACAGTGCTGTCACTACCGAAACACTGGATGTTTTGTAAAAAATAAAGTATATTGAGTTATCAACTAAAATGTTATGATACTGATTGATGAAATTGAACATACATTAAACCAATCATCAACTCTGGAATCAATATGATCAGTATTTTGCATTTTACAAAGAAATATTGCACTTAGATTTTGATGAATTGTATAAATTGAACTTTGAAATTTGGTAAAAATTCCATTTTTATTGATTTCATTGTGAAAACCTTCAAGAAATATTTGTAAAAATACTCTTCAGAGAAGGGAAGGAAACACAATCTGAACAGGTTAATAATAATACGTTTTTACTATAGTTTATTACTATGTTTCGGTAGTGACAATTTTTGGGAGAGGAAAAACATTCCAACACATTCTGAAAATACAATATAAAAATTGACAGTTCATTTACTAGATATGTGTACTTTAGATATGGTACAATATATATACGGACAAAGTTTTGGGAATAAAACATACACATTTTCAAAATATTTCCAACCTGACTTTGCACCAATTCGATAGAATGGCCCATATAGTCATTTTCTGCATACACAGTAAAACCTTCAGCAAATATATTATAGAGTATTGCCATCGTCACCATCAGTTTTTTATTTAAATCGAAAATGTATTTAAAATTTAAAATAAAACAACACCTTAACGGAAACTGCCAATGTGACACAAATACTAACATCCCCACACAGAGAAGTGACATACACACAGAGACACAGTGTTTCACGTTCATCCCCTTAAAGAGCAAGCAATGAAGTTACCAGCAGTAGTGAGCTCGTCACTGAATCTGCTCATATGGTGTGAGGCCCAGACCAGCTCCTCCTCAGCAGACATACGGATGAACACAAGACAAGAAGATAACATCAGAGGAAATACACACATATTCAGACCATCAGATCAAACAGGGCTGACTGGTTGATCTGAATCATGGACTCGCCGATTACTAAAATGTTACCATTACCGGGAGGGCCGGCTCTAGCCCTTTGGTTGCCCTAGGCGAGATTGAGTTTTGCGCCCCCCCCCCCCCCCCCCCCACACACACAATACTTAACATCACTTAACTTTGCATAGCAGTTTTTTCACCCACTTATAATTATACTATTCTACATTGCAGTTCAACAATAAATGTTGCATGGACAACAAACACTAGAATAGTTTCAGAACATTTTCTTTTTTATTAGTTTAAATAATTTATTACACACTCAAAGTTAGGATTAAGTTAACTCCATAAACTGTGCAAAACACTCTTAAGCACCTGTAAGGACATTTAAGCAAATTATGACCCTCTATACCCTAACTATACCCTCTACAAACAAAAGTGCTTTTATGGATACTGTACGTACCTCTACAAAATATCTCAAATACCTCACTACAATTCTTCCAGTCATTTAGGCCACTCCTAATGAGGTGGTCATTTTTCTGTGAAAAGAGCTTGCAGCAGAAGCAATACAGAGTATTGTTTTTCCTTGAATATACAAGCCAGCTTCTCTTGATTTTCTCCCCATTTACTAATTTCCTGTAGAAGTGGTTGTGGTGGCAGCTTCTCCCATCATCTCTTTTTGGAAATGTAAAGTCTGGACTGGTCTGGTATGGTCCTCTGCAAACTAACTCTGTCCTTACTGGATCACAGCTGGCCAGTCAGCAGGATCTATAGGTTCTCCCTATAGGTTCTCCCTGGATAGCAGGAATTGTGGAGGGTGAGGTGTCTGCAGGCGGCAGTGTAGTTTCACTGGTGCCCAGAGTGCTTGATGTGGTCCTGGATGTCCCTTCACCTTCACCTGTATTCAAGCATATTGTATAGCCAGACAAGCAGTGTTTAATATAATAAGTGAAATGATCATGAATGTGGTTGAACTTCTTTAAGAAAACAAGCTATTGTATTTAATACATGCTAACATGTTTCTATTGTACTTTAAAGTATGGATGTGGCTTGAATAAATACTATTAAATAGACTCACCTGAGGCAGGCTGTGTGTTCCTGGCCTGTGTGTTACTGGCCCCTTGAGTACTACTGGATGTCCCTTCTCCTGCAGCTGTATTTAAACACAGAGTTCATCCATGCTGTTCGTTACACAGTTGCATTTGGTCATTTCTATCATCCTACCACATAGTTGCATTGTACAAATACATTTTATCTGACCATGTAACTTGTAGTAGATATATTACAATTACTGCCACAAGGCTAAATAATACTAGGCTACTGATTACAATTAGTAGTATTAATGTGATGTGATTATTAAAGTAATAATTGCTAATAATAATAACAAAAACAGCAACAGTAGTACTAGTTGTGTGGGCTACTTACAAAGTTTAGAGGGAGGCGAATCAGGCGTCCTTTCTACAGCGGCCTCTGCAAAAATTGCCTAAGTGCATCTGGCCAATTTAAAACAAAAATAAACAAAATGTTTAGTATATTCCTGGGGAATTACAATTGGTTCAACATCACATTCAATATCACTTTATGCTGATGATACATTGGTTTATTTGGCAAATGTCCAGCAAACGCTTCCATGCGTCTTAACAACACTGGAGCATTTTGGATACCTGTCAGGGTATAAGGTCAATCTTTCAAAATCCGCCCTTATGTTTATTAATACAGATAAAGATAAGATATCTCTCCCAGCCAAGATTAATGTCATAAATGAGGTCCTATACCTGGGTATTAGAATAAATACTTCCCCTATGTCTGTGGCGAAACTGAATTACTCAACAATTCTGGAAAAAATAGAGGAGGATATAAATAGATGGAAACACTTGCCAAGCTCAGTACCTGCCCGTATTTCAGTCATCAAAATGAACATGTTACCCCGCATTAACTTTGTTAGCTCAATGATCCCACTTGCACCTCCAGTGGGATACTGGAAAAAATTGGAGGCCTTACTAAGAGGTTATGTGTGGAATGGTAAACGACCACAGTTAAAATGGTCAGCTCTTCAGGTTGATAAAATGAATGGGGGAATGGCGTGTCCTAATTTCAAGTTATACCACTGGGCGTTTGTATTAAGAAGTTTCAGGTACTGGATAGATGAGGACTATAATTCCGCATGGAAAAATATAGAAGAAGAATTAATAGCACCTGTTAGATTAAAAGACTTCCCTCTCACAGGCGTGCATATCAAGAGATGTACTTTACATTATGGACCAATTTTGACATATATGATTCAAGTGTTCAGGGCAGCAGAAACATTTATAAACTTCAAAAACATATGGTGTAAATCATCCCCATTATGGAATAATAGTCACCTTTTGTCTGGGGGAAAACCTTTCATTAACAAACACTGGGAGGCTAAGGGCATCAACACACTGCAGGACATTAATGGGGCTGATACAATACTTAATTTTCAAGAGTTGATATCTCAATACAGTATTGATAAGCATTCTCTTTTCTTTTATTTTAGAATAAGATCGGCCTGTAGGGCCTACAGGGTTCCTTGGGGGTCAGAGTTAAAGGAGCATCCCATTCTAAGCTGGCTACAACATTCTCCAAAGCAAATAGTGTCATACCTCTATGATAGATTCAACTCCCAAAAATATACACCCACACCAGGAATGAAAGCCTGGGATAGAGACATAACAGATTTGGGACAAGAATTAGACTGGGAAACCATTTGGGACAACGTCTCTGGTGCCTCAAAAAATCCAAATCATAGATATATACATTTGAAATTCTGCCATAGGGCATATGTAACGCCAAGAATAAGACATCTGATGGGATTTGCCCCTGACCCATATTGCTCTTTTTGCCCTCATGGAACCCTTGGCTCCTTTTTACATGTAATGTGGGAGTGTCCAGAGGTATCTAGATTGTGGAGAAAGGTGATCGAAATTGTTACGGACATAACAGGAGTTCAGTTTCCTATGGACCCTGCTGTGCACCTATTAAATGATGACTCCCATCTTTCCCTTGCGGAAAAAAATCGTAAAGTTTGGCTTGCAGGCCTCACTGCGGCCAAAAAGATTGTGGTCCAGCGCTGGAAATCCCCCCATGACATTTCTACTGTCCACTGGCTGCGGTCATTTTTGGACATATCTTACATGGAACTGTCATCTGCAAGAGTTAATAATGCTCAGCCACATACACTAGCAATATGGGAGAATTTGATATCCAAGCTGAAGGATCTACTGTTGATGTAGACATGACTTGTCTGTGACTGACTCAATGCTCTGTTTGGTGGTGTGTGTGTGTGGGGGGGGGGGGGTGTATATCTATATCTATATCTATATAACATGTTTCCTGATATGTTTGGTTGTATGTCTGTGATATGGAAATAAAAAAATGAATGAGAAAAAAAAAAAGTATATTCCTGGGGAGGAACTGTACAGAAGGGTGAACACCACCACTATCCCCAAAATGGTTACTGTGTGTGCACCTGCTAGTTGTGAACAGTCACTAAACAGAACTTATGCCATTTATAATTAATGTAGACAGCAACTGTACTTTTCATAACTAGCATACGTTATCCAGATACTGGTCTTTTGACATTTACATCCATGTAGGTTATCAGTGAAGTTACGTTTGCTAGTAATAGCCTACGTAGCAAATTAGCAAAGTAACAGTCGCTAGCTAGCTATAGCTAGCCTAAGTGACAGCAATGAAACGTCCAATATTAGGTGATGCACAATACTACATGTATTTCGTTTGACACCTTAATGGCTGAGATGAGAAGACTTACCTCTATACTTGGCTTTCTTTTCCTCTTCTTCCTTTCTTCGTTTTCGTCCCTGTGCTCCAGATGGTATTGACCGCTTCATTTTTGCGAATGTCACGTAGCTGACACGCTCACGGCTCACCCCACCCTGGCAATGTGCAGGAGCCCTCACATAACTAACGTAACGTAACTTAACGCAACCGCCCCCCCCTATCGACAATAACCATCAATTCAATCTAAAAATCAGGTTGAAGTAAACGTAGGGCTGAAGGGGCGCCCTCGGATGATCATGATTAATAAACATGTTTTTATTTGCTTGTTATTCTAACTATGATTAATGGGAAGTAGGTCCAAGGGCGACGCTAGAGGGCGCCCCCAACCCATTTGTCGCCCTAGGCAGTCGCCTAGTTCGCCTATAGCAATCGCCGGCCCTGATTACCGGCCACCATTACTGATATGAGACATTTTGAGCATAAGTGAAAGTATTGATATTTTTGTCTCAGGATGAAAGACAAATTGTACATTGTTGGTAAAGTTAAATTAAACGAATTAAAAGAAATGACAAATGTCAAAGATTACCTTTTACACACACAATAACATAAATGTAGTCATCCTCGACATCCTGTAATACCCTGTTTTGATCCTATCTGAATTCATCCTTTTGCTGTCGCATCCAAGATCAGAAAACTTAAAATGACTACTTATTGTTAATTTTATCAGCTTTTAGTTGTTATGATTTGAATAACAAAGTATCGTAGCTACAGATTTGACAAAATCTGATTTTCTCTCTTGATCAGCCCTGTGGCACGATAGGTGGAGTAGAGTGACGGGGGTTTAGAGTACAAGGTACAGTACTTAGAACAGTAGAACTCCGGAGCTCAGCTGCGGACCAATCAGACGCCGGCTGCTGGATTACTGACTGAAGGTAACTTTACCAACGCAAACATGAACCAGCACATTTTAGCTGTCTCTGACTGTGACTGCTCACCGCAACATCAGGCTTCCAGGAACTGTCTTGAATAGTGAATGAAAAGTTTATAAACAAGAGAGTGACTGATGAGATTTTACGGCCGTTAACCTCACGTCTTTTTCAGATTGGTTAAATTACATTTTGCACTATGGCTGGAGATGGAACTACAATAAAAAATCGGATAACAAATTTCCTACGTTCTCCCTCTATCAAACTGAAAAGGAGTCGTACAAAGGAAAACCTTACAAAGAAGGTGAGCTTTTCACCCCTGAAATACATTCGTTGTGATATACAAAGTCGTTGTGGATGGTGATACCTAGAGCGGTTTGCAAAAGACGGAGTCTACAAAGATTTCTTTGAAGCCATTTTTACTATTTTGATTATTTGTGCAGTGACAAATCACTCAACTGTTCCCCTGATTACTTCTGGTGTTGTTGCCAAATCATTGTCAATATGTTAGTGAAGAGAGAAGCCACTATTCACCTCACGAAACCAAGGAAAGGGGAATGGGAAAGGGGATATTTCTGTGTAATCTCGAGTGATCTTAAACGAAGATTGTCGACCTCTTTCTGTGAATAAAACGGTTGTTTTGGTTTAACCACTTTAGGCTGTTTGTTGACTAATCTCGTTGTGGTTATATCACTAGATAGGGGACCTGTGTGTAGTTATGTCTTTCTATCATATACCATTGCCATTCTACTTGACAATTTGCATGTGGTTTTATCTAAAGGATGACATAGAGTTGTCTTTTTAATAATATATTCACCAATTTGTTGTGCAATTACATGATATTGCGTTATCTGAAAAAGTTCTTGTGTCAGGCCCACAGATCCTTTGAGACAAACACAAATGTCTGTTATAGACTGCGACAATGCGAGAATAACTCAGAATAATGGTTGCCTGAATAACTCAGAATAATGGTTACGTGAATAACTCAGAATAATGGTTGCTTGAATAACTCAGAATAATGGTTGCTTGTTGGTGTTTGTGGAATATTTGTCACCTCTCGTCTGTGACCCACAGGTGACCCTTGAGATGGTGCTGGGGCTAACCACCTCTGGGAACAGTGGCCTGACCTGTGACCCCAACACTGGCCTGGTGGCGTACCCAGCAGGGTGAGAGAACGTGTGTGTGTTAAATGTGTGTGAGCTGAACATACAGTATGTGCACTGGGTGTGTCTCTCTTTATGTTTACTTTATGAATGAGTCTATCTTTTTCATCGTGTGTGTGTGTGAGTGTGTGTGTGTGTGTGTGTGTGTGTGTGTGTGTGCGCGTGTGTGTGTGCGCGTGTGTGTAAGAGGGAGATCTTTTAAGACAAGTTCTGAGGCTAGCAGACAAAACAGCCAGTTAGTGCACAGTACTAAGCGTGAGAGAGGGAGTGTTAGAGTATGTGTGTGTGTGTGTGTGTATGTATTTGTCTTTTTAAGTGTGCAAAGGTGTGTGCAGCAGATGGGAGGACCCTTCAGGACCATGGACAGGGCCCCATAGAACATGTTAGGCAGCATGTGTGTGTGTGTGTGTGTGTGTGTGAGTGTGAGTGAGTGTGAGTGTGAGCGTGTGCGTGTGCGTGTGCGTGTGCGTGTGCGTGTGCGTATGTGTATGTGTTTATGTGTCTGTGTGCGTGTGTGTGCGCGCGCGTGTGTGTGTGTGTGTGTGTGTGTATACGTGTGTGTACATTTTCTGTAATATCTTAAGTTAGCAGGAGTGTATAAGTCTCTCTCCATGTTTCTATCCCTCTAGGTGTGTGGTTGTTCTGCTGAACCCAAAGAAGAACAAACAGCAGCACATCCTCAACACATCCAGGTAAGAAGCTGTTCGCTGTTCTCCCTGGTCTCCATAGGCAACTATGACGAGATGTGGATTAAATCAGTAAGGTGGGAACACTGCATCACTAATAGCATTTGAAATTCCTATAGGTGAATGCAGTCATGGGTGGGTCTTAGCAGAAAAGCTTTGTTGGGGTTTGCTGAAGCCAGGAAGTAGTGTGATGTCGTCTCTGGTCATTGTGCTTGGCTTGTTGTGAATGGACCATAATGCATCTGGTCTTGTTATGTCTCGGCCCTGCTGCTCTGATCTTGTTTTTGATCTGGTACATTAACACACACACACACACACACACACACACACACACACATACACACACTCTGATCTGGTTTCTGACCTGGTACATTCACACACACACACACACACACACACACACACACACACACACACACACACACACACACACACACACACACACACACACATACACACACTCTGATCTGGTTTCTGACCTGGTACATTCACACACACACACACACACACACACACACACACACACACACACACACACACACACACACACACACACACACACACACACACACACACACACACACACATACACACACTCTGATCTGGTTTCTGACCTGGTACATTCACACACACACACACACACACACACACACACACACACACATATACACACACACACTGATCTGGTGTATTCCAGGGCTTGGGCTTATGTCTGGGTCTTGTTTTGATAGTGTGTTACTTCTCCTCCCTGCAGGAAAGCCATCACCACTCTAGCCTTCTCCTCAGATGGCAAGTACCTGGTCACTGGAGAGGTACGTGTCCCATGACCTTTTTAATGTGGTGCCCTTGGACATTTAGTATAAACTGCTTTTCTCAGCTCTGTTTCTGTATTGCACTGCACTGAACCAAACCCAACTGTTCTGTTACATCACTTGTTCGCACAATGTCTGAACACACACACACACACACACACACTCACACACACACACATCCCTAATCCAGCAGAGCAGGAGCAGCGGTGGCAGGTGGCCCAAGTGTGTGTGTTCATTTGTGTGTGTGTGGGTGTGTGTGTGTGTATGTGTGTGCGGACTGGAGACCTTTTGATGATTCCTCTATGTATATAAGGTGAAGAATCCATCTAGACCACACTCTTCTTTTTTTAATGTGAATTATATTATTCAGATCTCTATTACACACAAACAGAAACACACAGAAACACACACACACAAACACACAAGTCATCTGTCCTCTGTTAGATCAGAGTTTCTGGGGTCTGCAGGGGAGCTCCAGGTGCCGTCTGATAAAAAGCACAGAGGCATAAGTTGACCTGAGGAGGCACGCACACGCACAGACACACACACACACACACACACACACACACATACACACACACACACACACACACACACACTCACACTGAGGAGGCTAATCTTATTACATTAGGGAGTTAATCTCATTCTGAGGCGATGTTCCTTCCTCATTGTTCTCAGGCCTGAATGGGCCGCTCTGTTCCTGGGCTGGACTCCCACTCACCTTTGATCTCTCAGATTACAGTAGAGCTTGCACAGACAGGCTGAACTTTGACCCCTGAGGGTGGTGGAAGAATTCTGTGGGTGTTAGAGACATAGATTTGAGATGTCATGGGTTCTGCATTTTTCCTCTGTATTTTTCTCGGCTTCCCCTTGTTTTATGACAGCTATGACTTTAGTGTAAAATGGAACCGCTATCTTGTCTCTCTGTGTCCTCTGTTCGTTTGTGTTTTATTTCTTTCCTTTTATTTTAAAAATGTTTTTATTGTTTACGTTTCTGTCTTTTCTTACTTTTGTCACAATATCTGCATCTTTCCTTGTCTTTTTAACATCCCACTCTTTTCATCTCTCCTTGCTCTCTTCCTCCTCCATTTTGCTCTCTCTTTTACCCCTCTTTCTTTCTTTCTTTTGTTTATAACTCCCTCTCTTTTTACTTTCTCCCTGCCTCTCATTTGTTCCCCTCTCTCTCTCTGTCCTCCCTTTGTCCTCGCCTCTCCAAACTTCTATTTCTTCTCTCTTCATCCCTCTCTTTCTGTCCTCTTTCTCCCTCTTGCTCTTTCTCTATTCCCCCCCAGTGTGGGCACCTACCTGCGGTGCGTGTGTGGGACGTGTGTGAGGGCTCCCAGGTGGCAGAGCTGCAGGGACACAAATATGGCGTCTCCTGCGTGACCTTCTCCCCCAACAGCAAGTACATCGTCAGCGTGGGCTACCAGCACGACATGATCGTCAACGTCTGGGCCTGGAAGGTACTGGCCCCTTTTACACCCAAGATTCGAGATTCAAGAGATGTATTAAGTACAACAGCAGTGAAATGGGGTTGCAACTACTCCATCTGCAGTACAAATAACAAGCATAAGCAACAGGATGTCAATATAATAATAATAATAATAATAATAATAATAATAATAATAATAATAGGGACGGTATATACAGGGACAGATGACGGAGTGTCATAGAGTAAAATATATACACGTAATAAACATAAGGTTAAAATATAATGCTCCAGCAGCTCAGTTTGGCCCAGGTCTGATGCCACCTGGCTCACATTGCTACTGCATGTGCATTCATTTCCTCATAGGCTGACAGCCTCAACTGAATTCTGAAAGATAAATTCTAAAGATGCCTAGTAATGGCAATGATCCTGCATCTACTGACTAGATCATGGCTCACATTAACACCAGTGTATAATCACTTTTTCTTGTTTCAAAAACATGTTGTGGTGGCTGATAATAAGGTGTCTCACATTAACAACAGTGTATAATCACAATTTGTTGTTTCAGAAAAATGTTGTGGTGGCTGCTAATAAGGTGTCCAGTAAAGTGACGGCAGTGGCCTTCTCCGAGGACAACTCCTACTTTGTGACGGCGGGAAACAGACATGTCCGCTTCTGGTACCTGGATCACTCCGGCTCTGCCAAGGTAGGCCTCTACCAATAATAATCTAAAGGTATGCCTTTAACAATAACGATTTAAAGGTATGCCTCTATAAATAACAATTTAAAGTCAAGTTTCAGGCATTTTTTTCCATTTTAGCTTTAGGTGGGGAGGTGTGTGTGTCTGTGTGTGTTTGTTTGTTTGTTTGTTTGTGAGTGTGTATGTGTTGTTAGGTGGGAATATAGGAGTTGATGACATGGTGACAATACAGCAGGAGGCCTTGCTTGTTTGATAACTTGCCAAGTTGTTCTGATCAAGCACAACAACTGAACATCATAGTTGCTTCATAGAGCATTTTAAGTTTACAGTGACAGACTGACTATAGTCTATACTCGTCAGCCATTTTAGACTCTCTAACTGTGCTGTGTGATGTTGAGGACGTCCTGTCTGTGTCTACAGCAGGTGGACGGCCCCGCCCCCTTACAGGGTCGGTCGGGCCTTCTCGGGGAGCTCCAGAACAACTTCTTCTGTGATGTGGCTTGCGGCCGTGGCAGCCAATCAGGAAGCACCTTCTGCATCACTTCCTCCGGCCTGCTGTGTCAGTTCAACGAGAGGAGGATGCTGGAGAAGTGGGTGGACCTCAGGGTGAGTGAAGCTAGCAGCGTCTGGATAGTAGCCCTACATGGGTAAATATGTGACCAACACCACTGTGGAGGCTTTGCATCAAAGGGTTCTCTCCCTCTGCCTTGTCTGCTGTTTCTGTTCATCAGAACACCTCACACAGATCACAGGCTGTTAGACTGCATATTGCCACGGTTACCATATTGCCTTGTAGTCATATAAATATTCATAATTTTCATGTGCTCGTACCTTAATATTCTAGTTTGTTTGTACTACCCTCACATTTTGTAGCAGTCTGCTGTTGTTTGCTGTTGCTCTGGTTACCATTGTTGAGCGCACGGATAAGGATGATGATTGAAGTTTTGCCCCAAGCTATCAGTAGGAAGTCCCAATCAGAGCATGTCTCCAGACAGCCAGAGACAATTTGTTTCACCCATCTGCGTGGTATCATTTAGTTTAACAGTTGTTTGAAAAGCAGCCTGTATTGGCAATGTGAAGATTTGTCAATGCAAATCAGGTCACTGTTTACTCTCTCAAGCGTAGATTAGGCCAAATTGATAAACACCAGTCAGCATAGATAAAGTATCTGAGCCTTCTTCCTGAGTGCAGGGCGGCTTTACTGGATTGTTGCCCATTATCAGAGGAAGTTGCAGCTGCAGCTCCAGATCAAGGCTATTAGACAATCCCTTGGCGAGACCTGTGGGCCTGGCCTGTGCCCAGGGACAGAGTCTCCTATCTCTTCCCCTGTGTGTTTGTGTGAGTGACCGTCCTCTGTGCACCCGTGTGCGTGTGTGTTTGTGTGTATGGGGGGTCAATGTGAGATTAGGGGTTTGAAAGAGGATGTACTGTTGGGGCTGGGGGCCTCCTCTCCTCTGTTATCCCTTAATGAGGAGACACAATAACCTGAGGGTAGGGTGCACTGTGTGTGTGTGTGTGTGTGTGTGTGTGTGTGTGTGTGTGTGTGTGTGTGTGTGTGTGTGTGTGTGTGTGTGTGACTGTATGTTTCCTCACAGAAGTAAGGGCAGCAGAGCTCTCTTTCATGCGTCTCACTGTGTCTCTCTCATGCCTTCATTTAGACAATACACTTAATTCATTTCACATGTATAAGGCGTCGTGGTTTAGTGGTTGGCGTTGCCGCTTTGCAAAGGTTGAGCTGGGTTGGATTCCTGATCGCCGCGCGCTGACATAGCCCATTTCTTTGTCATACCATTTGGGAGGATTTGCTCTGACATGAGGACCAGAGAGATGTCCTGCTAACTAGCTCTTGGCTTATGTAAATAATACAATAAAAGTCCCTCCTGCTAACTAGCTCTTGGCTTATGTAAATAATGCAATAAAAGTCCTACCTGCTAACTAACTCTTGCCTTATGTAAATAATACAGTAAAAGTCTGTGTTCTGTTCTGTTCTGTTCTGTTCTGTTACATTCTATTCTGTTCTGTTCTGTTCTGTTATATTCTATTCTGTGCTGCTCTGTTACTCTGTTTTGTACTGTATATGTTCAGCTGTAGATGTCTGTGGCCAGGTCTCTATGGTTGCTTGTTGAGGTTCATAATACGGCTCCTCAGAATGTTTTACAATGTTTCATTGAAAACCACTGCAAAAACGTAATGTTCGTCACGGAAGTGAATTGTGACTGAAGTGGTGTTGTTGTCTGCTGTAGACGTCCATGGCCAGGTCCCTGTGTGTGACAGCGGATCTGATCTTCTGTGCGTGTGCAGAGGGCACGGTGCGCGCCTTCAACCCTGTGGACCTTCGCTTTCTGGGCACCCTGCCGCGACCACATCACCTGGGCACAGATGTGGCGGCCATCACCCAACCCAGGTGAGTCCAGCCCGGCACACGGAACTCCTGGCAGAGCCACCCAGGGAGCATCATGGGGAAAATGTAGATCTAGATGAGATGAATTGTAGAGCTGTAAACACATGTACAGTGTTGAGGATGTAACAGCCATCTTGCATTGCTTTGGTCAGAAGGCACCTAGAGCTGTGCAGTGCTGATCATCACCCCTGATGCACCCTCCTCTTCTCTCCATCTCCCATCAGCCACCTGTTCTCTGCCCAGCCGGATGCACGGTACCCGGACTCTGTGGCATTGACCTTCGACCCTGAGAATGGCTGGCTGTCGTGTGTGTATAATGACCACAGCCTGTACGTGTGGGACGTAATGGACCTGCAGTGCGTGGGGAAGGTCTTCTCTGCCCTATACCACTCCGCCTCTGTCTGGGACCTGCAGGTGTGTGTGTGTGTGTGTGTGTGTGTGTGTGTGTGTGTGTGTGTGTGTTTACATGTATGAGTATGTGTGACCTCTCCTCTACTCATCAGGTGTACACTGACAGCACACTGAGATATGTGGATCTTTACTGTGTTCCTGTGTGTGTGTGTGTGTGTGTGTGTGTGTGTGTACACCGACGGCGTTGAAGTCTATGGAGCTTTACTGTGCTCATGTATGCATGTATGTGTGTGTGTGTGCGTGTGTGTGTGTGTGTGTGTACACTGACAGCACTGAGGTCTGTGGATCTGTACTGTGCTCATGTGTGTGTGCATGTGTGTAACCTCTCCCCCTCACTCATCAGGTGTATCCACACAGTGCCGACTCCTCTGGATCGTCGCCCAGCTCCGTCTCCTTCATGACCTGCTCTGCTGACAACACCATCCGACTCTGGCATTCCGACGGACAGCGCTCTGTCTCCAATGGCAACATCCTTAGCAACGTTAGTCTGCTTTCGAGCCAACACGACCACTCAGACATTCCCTGACTTCACTTCAATCCTTACTTAAATTTGACTCTGTCTGTGTCAAGAATAAAGCAGTGAAATTGCAGAGAGCTGGCTCCCTGTGTATGGGGACAGGTGACATTAGCAGTGTTTGTGGGGTTTGTTCTGTTTATGGGGACGGGTGACATTAGCAGTGTTTGTGGGGTTTGTCCTGTTTATGGGGACGGGTGACATTAACAGTGTTTGTCCTTGTGTATTGGGACGGGTGACATTAGCAGTGTTTGTAGGGTTTGTCCTGTTTATGGGGACGGGTGACATTAGCAGTGTTCGTGCCCTGTGTGGGCGAGATGTGATGAGTTTACATACTCTGTGTACATGCTTGTGAGGATGGTTATGTGTGTGTGTGTGTGTGTGTGTGTGTGTGTGTGTGTGTGTGTGTGTGTGTGTGTGTGTTTGTGAATGAGTGTTAATATGACTGTGTGTGTGTGTTTTTTTCTCTCACTGGGTCTCATCTCTCCATGTAACTGCAGGACCTGCTGAATGTGATTTATGTGGAGAACAGCAGCGCCGCCCTGCTGGACACAGACATGTGCTGCCCCTCTGTGGTGGAGAAGCAGGACGGCGTGGCTCCGGAGGTTAAGACTGGCATCCGCACCATCTGTGTCAGTCCAGATGGCAAACATCTGGCCTCAGGCGACCGCACTGGCACACTCAGGTACCCCTCCACCTGTGTGCTCGCGCGCATTTGTGTGTGTGTGTGTGTGTGTGTGTGTGTGAGTGTGTAAAAGAGAGAGGGAGAGAGAAAGAGAAAAAGCAATGACAATTTTCTCTGTTATAAGGGAGCAGTGAAGTGCTGAAGTGTCTGAAAAGTCTTGAATATGTGTGTGTGTGTGTGTGTGTGTGTGTGTGTGTGTGTGTGTGTGTGTGTGTGTGTGTGTTTGTGTGTGTATTCAGGGTGCATGATCTGAGCAGCATGGAGGAGGTCCTGAAGGTTGGGGCTCACGATGCTGAGATCCTCTGTCTGGAGTACTCGAAACCTGAGACTGGTGAGAATGTGTGTGTGTGTGTGTGTGTGTGAAAGTGTATGTGTGTGTGTGAGTGTTTGTTTGTATGTGTGTCTGTGTTTGTGTGTTTTGTTTGTTTGTTTGTTTGTTTGTTTGTGAGTGTGTATGTGTATGTCTGTGTGTGGGGATGGGGGGGGGGGGGCGGTGTATGTGTGAGTGTTGATGTAGGTATACAGTATGTATAGATTTCTCACTCATAAAACTACTGTTTGCTAATATCCGTGGTGTTCATACGTGTTATAAATTCCCTGTGTGTGTGTGTGTGTGTGTGTGTGTGTGTGTGTGTGCGCGTACGTGTGTGTGTATCTGATCAGGTCTGCAGCTGTTGGCGACTGCGGGTAGAGACCGTCTCCTCCAGGTGCTGGATGCGGGTGAAGACTACAGGCTGCTGCAGACGCTTGATGAGCACTCGTCTTCCATCACTGCTGTACGCTTCGCTGGTGAGTGGAGCCCTCCGGGACACACACACACACACACACACACACACACATCTGAAATCATGGGTTTGCTAGTTCACAATCATGAGGAGGTTTATGTATTGATTGTTCACATAGAAAACTTTTATTTGCTAATGTCTGTGGTGGGCATGCATGTTATATATTTCCTGTGTGTGTGTGTATGTTTGTGTGTGTGTGTGTGTGTGTGTGTGTGTGTGTGTGTGTGTTTGTGTGTGTGTGTGTGTCCGAGCCATTTCCCTCTGTACAACTGGGGCTTCTTCTGTGCCACCAAGTAGTTTAAGTGGCATTCCATATCTCTGTAATGTGTGTGTGTGTGTGTGTGTGTGTTCCGGTAGTTTTTGTGTGTGTGTGTGTGTCATAGCTCTCGTAATCTTGCTGTTATCTTGAATCTGCAGCCACTGATGGGAAGGTGAAACTGATCAGCTGTGGGGCTGACAAGAGCATCTACTTCAGGACAGCCCACAGGGTGAGACACACACACACACACACACAAACATGCCCACAGGGTGAGACATACACACGCACACACAAACATGCCCACAGGGTGAGACTCACACACACACACACACACAGACACACATATGCCCACAGGGTGAGAGACACACACACACACACACACACACACACATGCCCACAGGGTGAGACTCAGGGTGCGTATGCGTGCCAGAGTTATGTCTTACTGTGTGCCAGCAGTAGTCTACATAGAGCCAGCAGTAGTCTATATTGATCCAGCAGTGGGTGTATTGTGCTTCTTTGTGTTTGTGTGGGCCTGGCAGTTTGAGGGGTTGAAGGCTGTGCCCTGATGCCAGGCTGTGCTCTGAAGCAGAATCCAGTGAGCCCTTCAGCAAAACACAGACCGAAAACTCACTCTTTTCTGTAGCTGACCTGGATAGAAGTGTGCGGTGGATTGCTAACCCATAGAAACCTTTGTCGCCTTTGCTAAACCATAGAAACCCTTGTCACCGTTGCTAAACCATAAAAAACCTTTGTCAACGTCATCACTATATCTACTCATTGCATTTGCCTAACTTAAGTTCCATTTGGAAGTTTTTAAAACCCTTTTCTACTGAAGTTTGACTGGACCATCAGGATCTAAATCCTCTAACGAGGGTCTGTGTTTCAGGACATTCTGTGCTTAATAACTGCGCAAGTACACAGCTTGTTTCAGTCTTTCCTTGCCCTGTTTGTTGTGTTGTGTTGTGTTGTGTTAGCCAGCAGGCAGCTTTTGCCCCACTCTTTGTCTCATGCACGCGGCATACCTCAGATCATTAGGAGAGTTTGTAGCTCAAAGGAATCCACTTTAATGATGTTGTCCTTGTTTGGCTTAAATTTGGAGTTTTGAACCCTGATGCTTTGCAGTCTGCAGGTTTTTTTTAAGTTCCCTTTACAGTAACTAAGGTTGAGGTCAAAGCATATTTAAAGTAGGTCAGTGATATGTTATAGTCGTACAAGAAGTCCTTTGAGCCTTTGGTTTTGTACCCTTTGACCATTCCCTGACCTTTACCCCTTGACCCTGACAGACACTCAGAGGAACGGAGTTCAAGCGTACTCATCATGTGGTGAGGAAGACCAGCCTTGCTGATATGGATGTGGACCCCTCCTGCAAATACGCAGCTGTGGGATGTCAGGATCGCAGCATCAGGTACAAGAGAGAGAGTGTGTGTGTGTGTGTGTGTGTGTGTGTGTGTGTGTGTGTGTGTGTGTGTGTGTGTGTGTGTGTGTGTGTGTGTGTGTGTATGTGCATACAATAGCACTAATGTCAGTATGGTCTGCATCCTTGATCAGGATTTTCAACATCAGCAATGGCAAGCAGAAGAAGTCCTACAAGGGCTCCCAAGGCCTGGATGGCAGCCTGCTGAAGGTGTGGTGTCCTTTATCATGTTCTGTTTGCATGTGTGCTTCTAACACCCCTGAGGTTGACAAGTCTATGGGTGTGTGCTGTATATCTCTATCTTTATCTGTTTGTATGTGTGATTCTAACACCCATGAGGTTGAGTCAATGTGTATGTGCTGTATATCTATATATGTTGCAATTGGGCAATTAGTTTTATGCTTAAGGTGCGTAAGCTTCTCTCTGTGTGGTTCTTGTGATTGAGTATTTGTGTGTGTGGGTGTGTGTGTATGTGCGCATGGGCGTGTGTGTGTGGGTGCGTGCGCGTGTGGGCGTGTGTGTGTTTGTTTGTGTGTTGTGTGTGTGTGTTTGTTGTGTGTTTCTGTGTGTGTGTGTGTGTGTTTATGTGTGCGTTTCTGTGTGTGTGTGTGTGTGTGTGTGTGTGTGTGTGTGTGTGTGTGTGCGCGTGCATGTGGGCGTGTGTGTGTTTGTGTTTGTGTTTGTGTTGTGTGTTTGTGTGTGTTTGTGTGCGTTTGTGTGCGTGTGCGTGTGCGAGTGCGTGTGTGTGTGCGCGTGTGTGTGCGTGCGTGCGTGCGTGCGTGCGTGTGTAATCGACAGGTCCAGACGGATCCTTCAGGGCTCTATGTGGCCACTAGCTGCTCTGATAAGAACATTGGCCTGTATGACTTCCACTCAGGAGAGTGCCTGGCAACCATGTTTGGTCACTCAGGTAACCTAGTCACTAGTTGCAGGTGTAGTACTGAAGGCTAGTTTTAAAACATGATTAAGGATTTAATCTAGTGGTTATACTGTAAATACACTTCATGCTCTCTCTCTCTCTCTCTCTCTGCCATCCACTCTCTACAGAAATTGTAACAGGCATAAAGTTCACCAGTGACTGTAGGCATCTGATCTCTGTGTCTGGAGACAGGTAAGGCTGTGACAGACAAACACAACCACATCTCTTGTTCATCTGGACTACCAGGGGACAGATCCTCCTTCCTCCTTTCTCCTTTCTTCTGCTCCTTTCTTCTGTCTTCTTTTTTCTGTCTTCACTCTTCTGTCCTCTCTCCTTGTGCGTTTTCACTCTTGTCTCACTCCTCTCGTCTCACTTTTTCTCTTGTCTCAGTTTCTCTTGTCTCACTCTCATCACCTTTTTCTCTCTCCAACGCCTCCTCCCCTCTGTCTCCTGGTCTTTCACGCCATTGTTAAATCCAGATGAGATATTATTGCTGTTGTCATTCTCTCTGCAGCTGTATCATGGTGTGGCGTCTGGCTCCTGAGCTGACTCTCAACATGCGGGATCACATTGCCCAGCGCAAGCAGACACAGACTGGCACAGCGGGTACAGCGGGCAAGGCTCATAGAGTCAGGTACGGAAACAGACAGGCACAGTGGGCAAGGCTCACAGAGTCAGGTACGGAAACAGACAGGCATAGCGGGCAAAGTTCACAGAGTCAGGTACGGAAATAGACTGGCATAGCGGGCAAGGTTCACAGAGTCAGAGTCACTGCATTACCGGAAAGACTCCCCAAATCAGGTACTGAACAACTAGAACCAGCTATGGAGCCAGGCCTGTGGTCTAGAGGCA
>NW_024879720.1:0-10000 GCF_900700415.2 Clupea harengus | reverse complement strand
AGTGGTGCCGTATAGAGCTATTTAAAGTGACTTTAACTGAAATGAGAGTCCTAAGTGGTGCCGTATAGAACATTAAAGTGACTTTAACTGAAATGAGAGTGGTAAAGTGGTGCCGTCTAGAACTGTTGTATTAACTTCTTTGACTACACCAAACTCTTAATTGGGTATGTTAGGGCAGGGTTAGGGTTATATATGACCTAGGGTTAGGATTAGAACTAAGCCAGAGCAGTTATATGGGAGCAGGTCAGCATGTGTGTATCCGTGATCCTGAGCCTGTTCTTGTGGTCTGTGTGGTATATTCCAGGTCGGAGAGCCGTCACACCGTCTAAGTCTGAGGAAAGACCTTCGCCTCCCTCCTCCCTCCCCCCAGCGCAGCCCCTCCTCTCCCGCTCCTCCTCCCGTCTCACACAGTGACCCCCCCTGGCTCCTCCACCTCCTCGCTCCAGGCCTGGAGGTCCCGCTCCTACATGAGCCCCACACCAGCTCCAAGGCCAAGGTGTGCCGCTCCGTGTCCGTCGGAGAGGGTCTCAACACGGGCAGCGGCGCCGGCCGAGGTTGACCCCGGGGCCCCAGCAGCTCCAGAGCTCAAGCCTCGGGGACCCCATGGAGGCCCCACTGAGGGCCCCACCTCTCTGTGGAGGGAACCGGCTCTGATGGGCTGAGCAAACATGCTCTCTCAGCCAATCACAGTGAGGCTCAGGAGTATGCATTGGTACAAGTGCAGGGAGAGCCTGCTAAACCAGCACATTCAGGTGTTTCCGGGCAACAAGGAGCAAGGCTTTGTGGAAAAGCGAGCGGAGGACTGTGGGAAGGAGCGCCCCCTGTTGGCCGTGCAGGCGTTCTCTGTTGTCTCCGAGGACTCGTCCGGCACCAGGTGGGCGTTGCCGCCGCCGCTCGTCCTCCGTCATCATGGCGTCTGTGCCGCTGCACTATCTTCCTCCTCCTCCTTCTCATCATCTTCCTCCTTCTAATCATCTTCCTCCTTCTCATCATCATCTTACTCCTTTTTATCATCATCTTCCTCACAACCATCATCCTCCTAATCTTCCCCCTGCTGCTCCTCTGCCTTTTGGCCTGGCTGCTTCTCCGCTTCTCACTCTGTGTGTTCCAGTGTGTCCCACCCCTCCACAGGTGAGTAGGCTGAAGCTCTGTGTCAGTGCTGAGGTGGGGTCTTTACCTGCCTCTCCTCTCTCTCTCTCTCTCTCTCTCTCTCTCTCTCCTCTTTCTCTCTGTCTCTCCCTCTCTCTCCCTCTCTCTCCTTTCTCTCTCTCTCTCTTTTTCTCTCTCTCTCTCCTCTCTCCCTCTCTTCATCTCTCTCTACTCTCTTTCTCTATCTCTCTCACTCTCCTCTCTCTCTCTCTCTCTCTTTCTCTCTCTCTGTCTCCTCTCTTTCTCACTCTCTTTCTCTCTCCCTTAAACTCTGAAAGTGTTTGCTCATATAATATTCTCACACTCACACCCTCATCATGGAAGTAAGGAAACACAGTATATGGTCTAAAACACGCAGTCCAGGTAGAAGTGAGTTTGGGAGTATGGCTAGTACGGCTAGAGGCCCTCAGTATCACCCTAAAACAGTTTGGTTGTGTTCCAGGCTCTGCGGTCACCGTGGAGACGTGTCGTGAGGTAGCAGGAGAGCTGCAGAGAACAGTGGAGAGGACCATGCAGCTCTACAAGACAGTGAGGACACAGACCCCCTTAGTTTCCCCCTGCTGTTGTGTGTGTGTGTGTGTGTGTGTGTGTGTGTGTGTGTGTGTGTGTGTGTGTGTGTGTGTGTCACCGACTCCCTTAGTTTCTGCCCGCACTGTTAGGATGTGGTGGCCCATTTAGTTTCCTGAATCTATTCACATCTACTTAATATTCCCACCAAAGGTTGTATTCTTTGTCACATGTGAATTTTTGTGTGTTTGTGTGTGTGTGTGTATGTCTGGTCATGCACTCATGCACGTGTGTTATCTGTCCCTGGCAGGTGAATAGAGGGGGTTGTGTGTGTGTGTGTGTGTGTTGTCATGCACTCATGCATGTGTGTTGTCTGTCCCCTGTCCCAGGTGAATGGAGGTTGTCGTGAAGGTGCTGACCAGCAGGAGATGGAGCGGGTGCTGGGGGAGGCTCTGGGCCGGGTGCGGTCCGTCATGGATGGTGTCCCGGCAACAGCCCCCAGGGGGGGTGAGGGGCAGAGCGGGGGAGGGGTGGCCCTGGCCCTGCTGGAGCAGTACTCGAAGCTCCTACTCAAGTCTGTAGAGCAGCAGCTAGAGAGCAAGGTCTGATTACACACACACACACACACACACACACACACAGACACTCACACTCACACTCACACTCACACATACAATCACACACACACACAATCACACACACACACACACACACACACACACACACATGAACACACTAGCACACACACACACACAAACACACAGACACATGAACGCACACGCACACACATACACACACACACACACACACACATGAACACACGAGCACACACGAGCACACACACAAACCACACACACACGAACACACACGCACACGCACACACATACACACACATACACATACACACATAAAACAGCATTGACTGTGTGTGTACAGTGGAGTGATTTGAAAATGTGAAAACTGTGTTACACTCCTTCTATTTTGCACATGTTCACTTTAAAAGAAAGTTTTGCGTGTTTGTAATGTTGTAACCTCTAACTTCCTGTGAAACAGCACAGTTGAAAATGGTGACTAGATTAGACTAGATTATGACTAGATGTGTTTGCATGACCAGATGTGTGTGTGTGTGCGCGTATCTTTTAATATGTTTGGAATGTTTCTGTTTAATATGACAATGTCTTCTTTTGAATGAACTTGTTTTAGTGCAATTTATATTCGGTGCAGTTTGTAATCTGGATGATTAGGAAGGAATTGTAGGAATTGTAAATGAAATAAAGTCTCACCACTCGAAGTGAAGCCTCTGACTTTGATTTAATTTATTTCAATGGTTATAGTTTGCGTTGACACTGATAAACAACTTTTTATATGCTTGCTGTATCTATCATGCCCTTCCCCAAACTTATCACATAAATGACTCAAACATGTATTGATATCACAAGTAAAATACTGCAGTGGAATTACAGGAAACAAACATTGAAACTTAAACACCGTTTAACAGCATAGAAATAAGAATATGGTGATTCAAATTATAGTTTATCTCAAACAACAAGCTTATTACTGTAATGTAAACACCAGCAAGGCACTCACTGATATTGCTAAATACACAAAAGTAAAACTAATTCAATACACACAAATAATGGATATATAGGTGGATATGAGAAAGCCCTGATGGGAGGGGGTGACATGCTGTATGTGTGGGAATAACACTTCAGTTCAATATGATGCTGTTTTGCTACTCTTTGGTGCGATGCTGAAATGCACAACTATATGATTTTCTTGTCAGTGCAAGGCGTGCAAATTGTGAAGTGAAACCATCCATCTGAACCCTGATGTCAGATTCTTCTGGAACACAAGCTTTCCTAATATGGTCTGGACTAGCATCTGTTCCAGCGCTAACTGTCATCTTGAGCCAGAGACACACACACAAAGCCAAGGAGAGTTACAGCAGCAGGCGGGGTCAGGGGGCAGGGTTAGGGGTCAGAGCTCAGGGCATGTTCTGCAGGTTGATGGAGGTGAGGTTGATGTCCTGTAGGATGTTCAGGCGGTCGATCTGGTTGAGTTCTCGGATGCAATGCTTGAACTCAAACACCTGCGCTCCATTCACTGCCACTTTGAACTCGTTATACGTCACCAGGATCTTCATCTGAAAGAGGCACGGTCACAAAGTCAGTGTCACAAGTCTGCACTTTCCTTTGCCTAGCATGCTGTCTTGTGTCACACACACACACAAACAACACACACACACACACACACACACACACACACAATAACCTGAACTTGTTATACCTCACCAGGATCTGAATTTGAAAGGGACATAGTCAGTGTTACAACTCTGCCACATGTTGTCTCTAATCTTCCATCAATGTCTGATTACAGTACAGTTACGGTAAAGCCATTCCTGCAGTCTGGCAGGGGATAGAAGACACAGACTTGACTTATGTCCACAAATGTTGTCTGTATTGACCTGTCATTTTGCAGATTCTCATTGTCATCAACATGTCTTATTCTCCCAGTGCATCTTGAAATCCTGTCAAAACTTTGGCCAGCCTCATCTAAGCCAGTACCCCCAGCTTTAGAGGGTGCACTGAATGTAATGGGCTCTTAAGAGTTTCAAATTGGGGGGGGTCAAATTGGAGCGGGAGGGGGAGGGGGGTAGGGGCACGTGGTGGGGGCTCACCTTTTGAGTATACTGGAGGCCACCCAACTCTCTTTGGCACGTGCGCCCTTTGTCCCCCTCTGTGGAGCCTTGTCTTTGGGGAGTGTGGCCCCCCTCCAACAGGCGCCTAAGAAAGCGTGCTAGCCTTGCTAGGGGGCAGCGAGCCCCACGGGCCCTGCGCACCCTTCTCACCTCAAAGGGCTGGCCAGGGGCGAAAGGGAAGGGCCCCTGGATGGTGCGCTCCTCCTTGCCCCAGCGCTCCCCTGCCGGTGGTTCCTCACCAGGATCTGCTTGCCCCCCTCGTTGAAGCGGGGGTTGATGTGCAGGGCGATATCGTTCCCACGCAGAAAGTTCACCGTGAACCTGCATCGCCAGGGAGCACAAGAGCGGGCTGCACGTGAGCCATGGCGACCAGATCGTCAGGGAGACACACAACAGAGAGAAAGATGGATGGAACCGGTCGCCCAGATAGCAGCTGACTTGGAGCAGGTTCTGGCCCAGGTCTGGCTGAGTTTCGGGCCGGATCTGGGCCGGATATGACATGATATCAGCTGCTATCCGGGGCTGTACTTACATCTTGGCCAGGGGCTTCACCTGGCCGGTGATGGTGAGCATCAGCTTGTCATAGACTCCTCTGGGGAAGTTCAGATTGTAATGGGACTGCCCTACAGGACAACAGAAACAGCCATCTCTGAATGCTATCCATCTCTGAATGCTATCAATCTCTGAATGCTATCCATCTCTGAATGCTAACCAACTCTGATGGCTAACCAGTTTCTGAACGCTAACCAGCTCTGAATGCTATCCATCCTCTGAATGCTAACCAGCTTCTGAATGCTAACCAGCTCTGAATGCTATTCAGCTCTGAATGCTAACCACCCCACTGAGCACCAGATTGTACTTTTGTTTATTTTCAGCAAAGCAGGAAGGAGCAGTGGACCACAACACAATGTTTTACCAGAAATATGAATAAGATCAGTGCATGAAGGAGTTCCATCCAAAAGTGAGCCTGTTGCAAGGGTCAAGTCCCAGCAATGTTCATACCTAATGTACAATGCATCTATCATATCATTGATTTTATGTATGAATATCTGAATGTCGATACTTGTCTGCAAGAGGATAAATCACTTTCCTAAATACAACTTATACAAAATATGGATAAAACATATTTTTTTGCGTGATTTTTTCTAAAAATGTAGAAAATGACCCCCCTCCCCATCCATACCACAGGACCAATGGGTGTGGGTCCAGGCCACACTGGTACCGGTGCCGGCTGCCCGGGCCAGCCAGGCTGTCCTGGGTTGAAGGGCCACCCGGAGGTGGGCGTCCCCTGGGGGTGGTACCCTGGAGGGCAGGGGTTGGTGGGGTGCAGCTGGGCTGGGCTGGCTGGGCCTGTGGCTGGGTCGGAACCGGAACAGGCCAGCTGGGTTGGGCCGGCTGGGTCTGCTGGCCTGTTGGGGGAGTGGGGGTGGGAGTGGGAGTGGGAGTGGGCCAGGCCGGCTGAGCCGGTTGACTGGGCTGGGTTGGCGGTGGTGTCGGCCACGTAGGCTGGGGCTGGTTGGGTTGGGCTGGGCCGGCTGGGCAGGCCAGGTGGGCTGAGAAGGCTGGCTGGGTGCAGGCCAGGTGGGCTGAGAAGGCTGGTGGGGGAGGGCCAGGTGGGCTGAGAAGGCTGGGTGGGGGCAGGCCAGGTGGGCTGAGAAGGCTGGCTGGGGGCAGGCCAGGTGGTGGGGGGGTTGGGGGGGCACGGCCAGCATGGCTGCTGCTGCTGAGGACAGGGTTGTGCAGGCCATATGCCATTCCCAGCAGAGGGACAACCAGTGACGGTGTTAGCAAGCTGGGGGGAGAGAGAGGTATGGGGTACAGGGGTTACACTTTGGAGCAATACATAGGTACACACACACACACACACACACACACACACATATACAGATGCTCGAGCTGCTCTGCTAAACACCTGACCTTACCTTTACACACAGCTACACTTAAACACACACACACACACGCACACACACACACACACACACACACACATACACACACACACACAGAGAGACATACAGATGCTCGAGCTGATCAGCTAAACACCTGGCCTTGCCTTTACACACAGCTACACTAAACATACACACACACACGCACACACACACACACACACACATACACACACACACACACACACACACACACACACACACACACACACACACACACTCTCACACACACACACACACACACACACACACACACACACACACACACACACATACAGATGCTCGAGCTGCTCTGCTAAACACCTGACCTTACCTTTTACTTTTATATATATATATATATATATATATATATATATATATATATATTTATACTTTTATAATATAATTACAAATATAAAATATATATATATTCTCACATGCATGCAAATGCAAAGAGACATGTGCACATTATCATCACACACAAGAACACTCATACATTTATAATTGCAAATTTTGATATCAAATCATGTTCATAGGGATTTCTGAGAGAGCATCAGATGAGTTAAGTGGAAAGTTCTATTTCAAACATGAATTAATCCCTTTTTGTAAGAGATTCATGTGCTGCTTCAGTAGTGAAAACGAAAAAGTACTTACATCCATGTTATCTGTTAGAAGAGAGAAAGATGGAAGAGAAACACTAGATTATTTGCAGAACAGAACTGAGAGACCTCATGAAAAAGTTTTACTGAAATTCGTGTTGTTCGAATAACATCAATCACTTGACCAGTAGTTTTATAATAAAGTTAACTTTTATGTTTCTTTTTTGCTATGGTTATTTTGTAGCATCTGTGGCAAAGGGACCAGAATCTGACTTTTTGTCATCTGTCACAGATGTCCGCTAGAGGGCAAACTAAACAGCCATCTCAGACCACACAAAGAGGGATTGGCGCTTTACAAATACACATTGATCTGCAAATGCTTACAAATCTAATTTTTCAGAGATAATCCCAAAGCCAGCATTTTCTCAAATAACTGGTAATCATGACTGTCGGTTAAATACATGAATGGATTACAAATCTGACAGAGGCAGAGAGTCAACATCAAAATATGCATTGGTGAGGTACTGACAAGAATGAACAGTACACTAAACAAGACATATTTGCCTTCATTTCGCAGACTGTTTTATCCATAGTGCCTTACAGCACACTGCACAAGTGCATTTATTCACAGGTGTGCTCCCAGGTTGTGCTTATATATATTTACAATTCATAAATGTATTTATTTCTACACACACTTTTTTGTGTGCATAAATGAGTTTAGTTTCTGTGGCAGGAAATAGCTACCTATGGGCCTTGGGTGAGTTTTGTTTCTGTGGCAGGGAATAGCTACCTATGCTATGCTACGTAATCACCAGGATTAGACAGGACAGTCCCACTTGTCTGCAGAACACAGTCGCCATTCTCCTCTTTCTCACAACCACTGTTCTGTTCCGCTCCCCTGGGACTGCAGATGACGGGCATTAAGTCATTACCGACCACCCAACTCAAATATGCATCTCCTGGACGCTGGGAAAGCTTAAAGATCACTCTGAACACGGACAGCGCTTAAAAACACACTCTAGCACACGGAGGTGATGAGATGTCTAACTTACTGACCACCCAACTAAAATCTCCAGGCCGTGGACACAGCTTAACAACCATTTTGCACTCTCAAATATGTATCCCTTGGATATTGACACAGCTAAAACAAATAACACTTTCCACGTTAAAGAGATAACTTGGCAATTAGCAGAGGTGTATGTCTATGATTTGTTAAGGATGATAGCATGCAGACATGTCAACATGTAAACACTTTGCTGGACGGGCGGAGGATGAACTCAAAACAATCTCCTCTTATAGCAGTCAGCTTGGGGACATCTCTGGGCCGGATCTGGACCGAGTCTGGGCCGGATGTGCACACCAGGTCAGGGCCACATCTCCTCTAGTCGCCTGCCATCTGACTCCTCACCTAAGCTTCACCTAAGCTTTAAAACCCCTCAATGCTTGCAGGACGTCTTCAGACAGGTTACTTTATACAGCACTTCTAATACACACTCTAACTGAGTGTTCTAACATGTCCAATTACACTGTACTGATACTTTTCAAAAGTACTTTTCATGTACTTTTAAATGCCAGCACGTTGGAAATGATTTTTTAAGAAAGAAGTAATTATGTTGACAATACAAACGTACCTGTTATGTATGTCATTAACAATCAATTCGATCAATCCTATTCAAACATACCTGTCATGTATGTTCACAATCAATTCGATCAATCCTATACAAACATACCTGTCATGTATGTTAAGAATCCATTCAATCAATCCTATACAAACGTACCTGTCATATATGTTAAGAATCAATTCGATCAATCCTATACAAACGTACCTGTCATGTATGTTAAGAATCAATTTGATCAATCCTATACAAACGTACCTGTCATGTCTGTTAAGAATCAATTCAATCAATCCTATACAAATGTACCTGTCATATATGTTAAGAATCAATTAAATCAATACTATACAAATGTACCGCTCATGTATGTTCTCAATCAATTTGATCAATCCCATACAAACGTACCTGTCATGTATGTTCTCAATCAGTCCAATCAGTGTTAGTGAAGCCGCACAGACATTTATGCAGTTATCTCTTCCCGGGTAACACATTCAGATAGGACTGGATTTAAAGATCCCATAGACCATAATAGAATTACAACAGAATAGAGTGTATTAGAGCTGAATGAATTTGAACACAACTGAGTGAAAACTAACTGAAACTCAAAGTTGAGATGAGAATAATGAGATTTACCTGTACAAAAGACTCAGTGCTGTCCGAAGCTGACCTGTTAGAGAGACTCACACACACTCTCTGCTAAAGAGACTTGGAGGACACACACTCTTATAGCTGCCTCCTCCAAGGAGTCCCTCCCTCTCTCTCTCCCTCTCCCTCTCCCTCTCCCTTTCTCTCTCACTCTCTCTCACTCTCTCCCTGTCCCTCTCCCCCTCTCTTTCTCTTTCTCTCCTCTCTATCTCTCTAATTTTTTTTGCAGTTCAATTCAAAGTGCTTTATTGGCATGACAAATCAGTATTGCCAAAGCAGTCGCAAAAAAGATACGAAATACAAGGAACAAGAGATCTAAATGTCCATGTGTAGATTTACATTGACACTCCCTCTCTCTCACTCTCTCACACACACACACACACACACACACACACACACACACACACACACACACGCAACTTCTCAAAGTTTCAGGGAAAAGCCACACCCAGAGTCCACTGTAAATCTGGACTTATTTACGAACACACCATGTTTACAAACACACCATAACTCCCCTCATCAATGGCGCCCGTAGTGTTTGTGAGTGGTGATCCATTCTGTAATCTGTTCGACTATAAAACTGACATCTTCCTTCTGGATTGAACCCGTAACCCATCTTCAGCAGATTACGGTTGAAACGTGTTGGTGTGGAGGAAAAGTTTGATAACGCTGATGCTTTGAAAACTCTGATGAAACGTAAACTACCATGCAGAAGGCTCCCAGATTACCATGCAGAAGGCCATGGGTTAAAGATTTGAACTTGAGTTTGAATGCTTTGTCAGGTTTGGATTTGAACCCATGGCCTTCTGCACGATGGTCTGGGCTCAGTCCTGTTAGCTGTGGTTTATCTGAGCAGGCCAAAGT
>NW_024879719.1:80000-85000 GCF_900700415.2 Clupea harengus | reverse complement strand
GAGAGTGAGAGAGAGGGGTGTGCCAGCTCTTAAAGGCATCTGGCACCAGTAGGTAATCACAGGTGATTACAGGTGAGACCCAAGGTATCTGAAACAGTATCTGAAACACAGTGAATACACAAAGCAACAAACACCACGCCCGTAACAATACATACACAATTGATAGTGGATAAGATGGGGAGAGAGCATTCAAGTATTGTAGAACAACTTAGTGGGTGTACAATGTGCTCGTACGGTTACTATTACTAGGGTAAGTACAGCAATGAAAAAGAAAAAGAAAACTACATTGATGATGGCAATTATTTACATTACGGGTAAATAGGCTAGCAAAGAGTTCGCAGATGTAGAAGGTAGGACTAATGCATGACAGTGTGGTGGGGATGTGTAGGTAGAGGCCGATTTTACATAAGTTTGCTCAGTGCTGTTTACGTATTTTTGATTGATTGATGTGATTGGTATGATTGCTTGATGTGATTGGTCTGATTGATTGATGTGATTGGTGTGAAGATTGGTTGGATTCCCTCTCCAGGCCTCTTGTAATTTGCAGTGATTTCATGGGAGGCAAATATTCCTGGGCATCCTCTACACATTCACAGGCATTTGTTCTCTTTCACATAGCGATACAACACTCAACTGTGATTGGTTAATATTTTTTCTTTAATTGTGCAAGGAGGCCAACCGGGCTTGTACCTAGGAACTCACTGACCTCTACTCCACGATTCTTTTAAACCTTCATTTCCACCGCACGCACGCACGCACGCACGCACGCACGCACGCACGCACGCACGCACGCACGCACGCACGCACGCACGCACGCACGCACGCACGCACAGCCTTTCCATTCTCCCTCCCCTTGGCAAGCCTGCTGTAAAGAGAGGAGCTCATGCTTTTACATGAAAAAGCTTTCCTGTCACCATCACGGTAAACATATAATGTGCACACGCAAAACTGATATATAATGATGTGAAATGTTTCATTAAGCATATCTCACATGTGTATTGTTTCAGAGATTTTCACTGTCATTCACAATCCCTTAATTCTGAAGGAGCCGTACTTCCCCTGACTTCCGCTAGGGGGCGCCACTGAAATGAGCCTGCACACGTTGTGAGGTCTGTACATTTAAACCTGCGAACATAACTGTAACTTCCAACTGTTGGCAACCTCTGAGAGTAAAGTTGGTCATCATGTTTGGTACAACCTTAATGATCTTGATGTTATGACAGGACTGTAAACAGTTGTAAACAACCTTAAATGATTCTGATGTTATGACAGGACTGTAAACAGTTGTAATCTAATGTCAAGAGGGAGTGACAGAAGACAGTAAAGGGGGAATGACCTAGGGCTTAACTAGAGTAGGCTACTCAACTTCCACCTCTCTCTCTCTAGCTCTCTATTTCTCTCTCTTTATCCCTCTATCTCTCTAGCTCTCTATTTCTCTCTCTTTATCCCTCTCTGTATCGCTCTGTCTTTCTCTTTCTCGTCTTTTTTTGCACATGTACGTGTGTGTGTGTGTGTGGGATAATGTGTGTGTGTGTCAATCTCTCTGTGTATCTCTATCTCTGTGTGTGTGCTTTGTGTATGTATGTGTGTGTGTGTGTGTAAGTGTGTGTGTGTATGTATGTATGTGTGTGTGTATGTATGTATGTATGTGTGTGTGTCAAACCAGGGGTACACCACAGCTGCATCTCTCCCTCTCTCTCCCTCTCCCTCTCCCCCTCTCTGTTTGTGTGTCTGTGTCAAATAGAGGGTTGAATAGGTTACAGCACAATTACAGAACAGTCTCAGTCTCTCTCTCTCTCTCTCTCTCTCGTGTGTGTGTGTGTGTGTGTGCGTGCACATAAAGCTGTGTGTTGGAGACAGTAGCCTCAACTATTCATTTCTGTTTTTCTTTAAAAAACAATGTTTAGTTCCAGCATGCTGCAACTTGGTGAGATCACACACAGATTGTTCCCTCACGCTCTCTCTCTGACTCTCCATATCATTTCCATCTGCAAACATGCATCACACTGACCCCCTCTCCATTGAGCAATTTCACAGCCTTCTTTTAAAAGAGCACCTCTCACACACCCAGCATGTGCTGCATTCACATCCAGCGGCCTCTCTGCTCCACAGCGCTCCAATGGTCACCAGGTGTCACTGCGTGAAAACAGGTGCGTCTGGAAATAAACCCGGAACTAAATAAAAGTCTGCCAAACCTGATGTTTTGTCGGAGAACTCTGTTATGCAGACCTGCAAACACCCCGTATACATACGAATACTGCGGTTGGGCAGAGGTTTCCAGGAATTCATCTGACCGTAGTGGTAAAGCTGATAGCTTAGCCTTGCGCTAATAACAGGCAATGGGTCTAGGTGGGGCTGGGTACCAAAATCTGTCTCCCCTCCCACGCCCTTACATTTACATTTACATTTACATTTAGCAGACGCTTTTATCCAAAGCGACTTACATATGTGCGACTTACAATGTATACACATTTTACATTTTACACTGATGGCACACTGCACATCAGGAGCAATTAGGGGTTCAGTGTCTTGCTCAAGGACGCTTCGACAGGGAATCGAACTAGCAACCTTCTGATTACTAAACGACTTCTCTACCTCCTGTACCACTGTCGCCCTCCCCCTTGCCTGGACCCCCCCCATTAGTAGTTCAGGGAAGTAAGTATTCCACATGGACACATTTGTACACTTTTCATCAAATGTTGGGTGGTACTGGGTGGTATATTCATTATAGGCCAATAGGCCTATTTATAGTGTGACCACTGATAGTGTGATCAAAACAAGTGCTTTCGTTCCTGATCGGCCTGCACATGCTGCGAAGCCTGCAAATTTAAACTTGAAAACAAGGTGTAACTTCCAACCAATGGCAACCTCTGAGAGTAAAGTTAAGACAGTTTACCACATATGTTTGCCCACGTACAACATACTTAAATCTATTTTAAACTGGTACTCTCCTTTGAGTGACTTGACTGCATTCTTAAAAAAAAAAAAAACACTTCCCGGACAACCTGCGTTCATATCCATCAGCTTGGATATTTTTGCAGATATATACATGACCGAGACCACCTTTCTGCGCCATTGCGCAATATCTTTGAGTGAAATACAATGTAACAGCGTGATTCCGTTTGTGTGGAGTGCGAAAAAAAAGTTTGACTTGAAGAATGTAGGAAACGGTGGTTCTTAAAGCTACAGTGTACTATTTCAACAGCTGAGCCTGGCTCATGAGAGGGTCCTGTACCTTTAAGAACCTGCAGCATTCTCACAGTGATGAAACCAGGCAACATCGCGGAAAACTCGTGGAGGAAGCAGACCGTTTTTTTTGTTTTTAAAGTATTGCCTTGTTAATTTACTGTGTCTGGTGAAGTCGCCTTGCCCTTTGATTCGGGGGTGGATCACGTTCACCAGGAGGCCGTTCCTGAGCTCGCATAGGCAATTGGCTGCCCGTGCACCCTCTGACTCCGCATATCATGCGGTCTGATTAGAGAGGAGGAGAATACGCACTCTCTCACTCACACAGACACACACACACACACACAAGCACACAACCTCCAGCCAACGAGATGTCCCGTGTGCACCGGAACCAGAGGACCTTGCGTGGTGTCGCCAATCATCTCCACGGCTGAAGATTAACGAGGTTATCCTTTTAGCAGTGTACGACTCGTCCTTTGCAGTGAGACGCAGTGCTTCTGTCTCTCTGCGTGTAGCCTGTGTGTGTGTATGAGAGAGAGAGATCCTGTGTCTAACCGAGGCGGAGAGGAAGCGACTTACTGACTGCCGCGTTGGACCAGCGAAGCTTGAATCATGACGGAAAAACGGATGTCTCGCTGGTATTTCGGGGGTATCGCCTCGTGCGGAGCTGCTTGCTGCACTCACCCGCTGGATCTGGTGAAGGTGAGTAGGCTGCTGACACTGGCTAGGCATAGGACCAGATTTTTTGCTCTTGCAGGTCGGACCATCGCGGAAGTCGCAGGCCACGGCATGTAGCGCAGCTGATCACTGGCCATCCCTGCTTTTCAACATCTGCTTCGCATATTGAATAATGAGAGGTAGAATGCTAAAACATGCACCAGCTTAACTCTATGTACAATATAACTTAGTGAAAGTATGTAAACAAGTTGGAACACTTAACTTTTTCCTGACGAAGTCACACGTTTTTGTTTTTTTTTCAACTACTGGTCACAGTGACTCACATGACGCGACAGAGTATGACCGGTTTGCAGGATGATGATGTAGAATAGTCGCGTTAGCGGCGCCAGCTGCAGCGGCTGTTCCGCCTCATTTGTTAGATTTTCGCTTCCATGACCCGGATTCACCCTACGGGGAACGATCGGAGGGAAACAACCCTGCTCAGATTACAGAAACCAGACATTCGCGGCAAACCTGGGCGTTTAGGCAAATTGTCGTGTGACTTGTCATGACAGGGCAAGCGGTCAGTTGTGTGCCCTTGGGGGGTTGGTATAGTAATCACTTTAGGCGTTGAATCGTAAGAGTACGGTTATCGCGATATGGTGAAGCTTTGCGTGATCGTAGCAACTGTTTTACTGACAGTTCCTTAAGCACACATAGACTTTTGCTGATGTCACTGAAATTGCTTGGTTATAGATCTACACCCAAGCAGTAATCACCACCGTTTGATGCAGCCTAACCTAATCTTTTACTGACCTGCAGCTAAAGAATGTCAACATATAGAGCTGGACAGCGATTGCGATATTATATGGATCTCCATGGAGTTTGACTCTCAGCTTTAGGCTCATGTGGCAGAGCTTACATTTTCCAGAAGTGATGGCTTTGTTCACTTCCAGTCCGTTCTCTCTAATCGGGCTGTAATTGTAGCTTGGTTATGTGGTTTGGACGTCTGTTTGGTCATCCAGTCAGATTCACGCACAGCCTACATTCTGAGCATAACTCACACCTTAATGCATGAGTCCTTGTTCCACCGAATGACCTTCTCAATCATGCTGCTTCATAAAGTTACATGAACTGGCCTGGGAAAAGTATAACGT
>NW_024879719.1:57500-65000 GCF_900700415.2 Clupea harengus | reverse complement strand
CACACACACACACACACACACACACACACACACATCTTGCGAGAGCAGCCATCGTGTGCTAGGCCCCTGTGGCTGTGCATCTCTGCACGTGTGCCATGTAAGCTCAAAGATGCGCGCACACACACACACACACACACACACACACACACACACACACACAACTCACTTATCCACACACTAAAGTGAGCGGAGAGTCTTTACACTACATCTGCAGAAGTGTATCATCTCTCTCCCTCTACACCATATGTACTATCATGCATGCCATAATATGGGACCTGATTCAGACACATTACTTCATAAAGCCAAGTATTTCTTATAAAACTTAAAGGTGCAGTGGCAGGGATTTAGTGGAGAACCTACGGTGGCCTGCAGGTGCCATAAAACCCTGAAACGTGGCCGATTATGCCCTAATGAAAGCATAATTATGAATGCTATCTTCAATTTCTGCTAATGTATCCCAATAAGTCTAGCACACTGCACCTTTAATCTTGAGCGGGGGACCCAAACAGTAGCTGATGTCAGACTGGATCCGACAGATCATCCTCTGCTGTCGCCATGGCTACAGTTTGACTGACAGCTCTCTGAGTTAAATTATTTTTTTTCACTGCCCAGACCACACGTCACACACACACACACACACAAACACGCACACACGTCTCCCGCATTTTGATATCTCTCTCCACACACGATGATTGTAGAGCCAGTTTCCTTATGAGTATTTGATTATTATGTTTGCTGTAGTCGTGTTAATGCTGTAGCATCATCAGGGACATTCGGTCTCACCAGAGACATACCCCCCCCCCCCCCCCCACCCCCACCAAAAACAGTGTTGACCTCCTCCACTGCCAACGCGGAACTGTCACAAGGTACAATTCACTGAGAGAGGGAGGCAACTAAAGTCCCTTTCAGACACTAAATTGGTTCCTTTTTTTTTCCCTTGATTGTAGTTCCATTCATGTGCCATAGAGAGGGGGGATAGTACCATAGAGAGTGAGGGGGGATAGTGAGGGGGGAGAGAGAGGGGGGATAGTACCATAGAGAGTGAGGGGGGATAGAGAGGGGGGATAGTACCATAGAGAGCGGGGGGGGATAGTGCCATAGAGAGCGGGGGGGGTAGTGCCATAGAGAGTGAGGGGGGATAGTGCCATAGAGAGAGAGGGGGGATAGTACCATAGAGAGAGAGGGGGGATAGTACCATAGAGAGTGAGGGGGGATAGTGCCATAGAGAGTGAGGGGGGATAGTGCCATAGAGAGTGAGGGGGGTAGTGCCATAGAGAGCGGGGGGTAGTGCCATAGAGAGCGGGGGGGGATAGTGCCATAGAGAGCGGGGGGGATAGTGCCATAGAGAGCGGGGGATGGGCAACAGTGTTATCCAGCATCTCCCTCAGGGAGGAATGTTCCAGTGTTCAGCTGCTGTCTCCTTATTTTAAGGACACTACGTGGTATCATCACTTAGCTAGTATCCTCGCTCAGTGTACTACAGGTATATAGTACTAAAGGGGGTAGCATACCTGAGAATGACTGCCTTACTTCCTGAAGTCTATGCATGTCTATGAATGGTCAGTTTTATAATGCCACGTATTGTGTGCACTTTGAGACACATAGGCTGATGTGGAGTCTGGGATACTGATGGGAAAATGGCAGGAATGCTGCATGATGGGAATCGTAGTTTGTTTGTGATTGTTTAAACCCTGAAGGGCAATGTGATCTGATGAATGTCTTTTAGAGTGGTGCTCTATTTTCACTTTCTGATAAACACACACGCACACACATATGCACACACACACATATACACACATAAAGTGTTTGCTTGTGTACAATGCCAAATGATATCATGAAGTTGAGGTACATACTTCTCAAAGTGCATAGTGCAAAGAATGAATGGTTAAGCCTAACTCATACACACAAACACATTTCCCATGACATTATTCTATCATTCTACCCATTTCAAAATGCTGCCAGCTTTTCCCAGCAGTCCATTTCTCTGTCCTACCTACACACACACACACTCACACACACACACACACACACTCACAGTCTCTCATTTGCACATTCACACACACACACACACACACACACACAAACACTCACACACACACACACAGAGAAATGCTTACACACAAGCCTCATGTGCAGTCATATACTGCATACTTCAGATCTGTTCTGTAACATGTCCATGCTAATCACATCAATGCCAGACCACCCAGACACCATAGAGTATAGAGCTTAACATTTACAGGAAGTCAGACCACCCAGACACCATAGAGTATAGAGCTTAACATTTACAGGAAGTCAGACCACCCAGACAAAAGACACCATAGATAGAGTATAGAGCTTTACATTTATAGAATGGTGATGTAGTGCTTCATAGAAAGGAGATGAATTGCACTGTGGGATTACACTTTGCCAGTGTTGTGGGTCGCTTGTAGTGCCAAGCGGCTGATTCACAGTGTTTAGAGAATAATTTCACTAATTAATTTGCACTTAATGACTTTTAAAAGACTATTGTTTATTTTTATTTTTAATATATACCCTGATTCTACTGTTTTCTCTTGTGTACGGTTCAGCTGGAATGGGTTTTGGGAGATTTGTTGCCTTATCTACATGTTGCCTCTAGGGGGCAGTGTAACACAGTTATTCAGTGGCCTGAAATTGTGGTGAGCTCTCAGCGAAGTGTGGGTGTGAGCGTGCGTGTGTGTGTGTGTGTGTGTGTGTGTGTGTGTGTGTGTGTGTGTGTGTGTGTGTGCCCCTTGAATGACTTTTATGCACCTGAGTATGAGTGGTGTTCTTTCTACTTGAGAGTTATTGACCATCTGATCCACAGGGGCGGCATGCACTCACCTCTAATATATACAGAGGCATGGGTGTGTGTGTGTGTGTGTGTGTGTGTGTGTGTGTGTGTGTGTGTGTGTGTGTGTGTGTGTGTGTGTGTGTGTGTGTGTGTGTGTGTGTGTGTGTGTGTGTGTGTGTGAGAGACTTATTGACCATGGGATCCACACGGGCCGCATGCAGACACCGCTGACGTATAGAGAGAGACATGTTGGCGTATTCCCATGGAATGGGAGATATGTCGAAACACACCATCAAAACATACTATTTATTTTTCCGATTTCCATTACGAAGCTGCTCCCACCTAAGCAGGAACGCTGTGTTTAAAAAAAAAAAAAGGATTTCTCCGCATCCCGAGCGAATCAGTTTATAAGGTATGAAGCTCTCGTTACAGAAGAGATGGAATATGTAATTCAATTGAAACTGGAAGTTTATAAAACTGTATAAAATGTGATTTTCTGTTTTGTGTAAGATGACTAATGGTTTCTGTTGTAGATTTTCTTTTTTTGAAATTAAAGTACTAATGAGACAGATTGTGGATTATTGTGTCTTTGTTCTTAATTAGTCTTGGGTATGTGCAGTTATTCATTTAGTAAATGTTTTTCAATTGAAAATGACTAATTGATGATCACATGAATCTACTGTGCAGATATACCCCTTCAGCGGTGCTCATGGCCTTTGTGTTGCTATAGGAACACAACGGAGAGGAACTGATGATCTCCTTTGTTTGGATCTTTTCTCTCTCTGCTTTAATTTGCTTTCAAGGTTCATGGAGACACACCCTGTGTGCATCACACACACCTCTCTCCTCTCTTTTTCTCGCTCCCTCTCTTTCTCTCTCTCTCTCTCTCTCTCTCTCTCTCTAACTATATCTCCATCCCTCTCTCTCTCTCCTAACTCTCAATTTGACTTTGTTTACTCTTTATCCTTAGAACAAAAAGACATGGTCTCATACCACATGGCATTTGGAGTATGTGTGCTCCTTACATGACATGATATGGGTGTTTATGGGTGTCTATAGAAGGCTTTCATATTGCCATGGTAACGTGTGGTGTTTTATGTTGCTTCAATGGCAACACTGTTGAACGGGTGGTGTCTCAAAGAGAGCTGAGTTCCTGGTGTGTGTGTGTGTATAGAGGTGAATAAGAGCTTGAAGGAGAAAGAAATTTAAATATGGATGAATGAAGAAGGAAAGAGAGAAGGACCTAATGAATGAAAGAGTGAATGAACACATGAAAGAATACATACATTGATGGCCAAGGGTATGGATTCCAGAAGAGGATGGTTTGTTTTAGAATCACTATCATTTGACAGATGTGATGTCTGTAAACGTAGGTGTGTGTGTTTGTGTGTGTGTGTGTGTGTGTGTGTGTGCAATCACATACGTGTGAGCACTTCAAATCTTCCATGCCAGGAAACCATCCTCTGCTGTCGCCATGGCTACGGTTTGACTGACACATCTCTTGAGTTCTGTTGTCATTCTCCTGTGAGTTCTCAGTGCACAGATCTGGACTTTTTAATGAAACACCTAATTTAGCACCCAGCCCAGACCACACTTCTCCCTCCTTCTCTCTGTCTCACACATACACACTCACACACACACACACACACACACACACACACCCCCAGCCCAGACCAAACTTCTCCCTCCTTCTCTCTTTCTCTCTGTCTCACACACACACACACACACACACACCCAGACCAGACCACACTTCTCCCTCCTTCTCTCTTTCTCTCTGTCTCACACACACACACACACACACAGCTCCTTCACACACTTTGTATTCTTCTCAGAGTGGCCCCACCTCCATATGGTGGGGTAATTACAGTGACGTCACAGGGGTCTTGGCTGGATGGATCTTTTTTTAATGAATGAAAGTTAAGATAAATAGGCCTACACTCTTTCTCCTTTCAACATGTGTGTGTGTGTGTGTGTGTATGCAAATATGTGTTTGTGCGTGTGTGTATAGCTATGTCTTTCAGTGTGTGTGTGTGTGTGTGTATAGCTATGTGTTTCAGTGTGTGTGTGTGTGTATAGCTATGTGTTTCTGTGTGTGTGTGTGTGTGTGTGTGTGTGTGTGTGTGTGTGTGTGTGTGTGTGTATAGCTATGTGTTTCTGTGTGTGTGTGTGTGTGTGTGTGTGTGTGTGTGTGTGTGTGAAATGTAGTGAAAGAGACAGCCCTGCTGTGATGTGTAGGCATCTGGCGTCTTCCATAAGTGTCATTGTGTGTGTCACATTAGTGTGTGTGTGTGTGTGTGTGTGTGTGTCACATTAGTGTGTGTGTGTGTGTGTGTCACATTAGTGTGTGTGTGTGTGTGTGTCACATTAGTGTGTGTGTGTGTGTGTGTCACATTAGTAACAGAGAAGATAAGAAGCCCACGGAGGGAGGACGGGCAAGTAGTGCCATGGAGACGGGGGAGACAGATGGCTATGCTGCTGGTTATTGCCTGTACGTTTGTTTGTTTGTTTGTTTGTTTGTTTGTCTGTTTGTCATTAAATCAACAACATATATATGGGCACATGCAGATGTACCGTTTGGGGCAGATGATCCCCAGTTTGTATTCGGAGTTCATGCTGTGCTGTGCCTCATTTGCTCTCTACGTCACGTTCACTACCATAGTTTCAATGTCACAGTCAGTCTCACTACCTCACGTTCACTATCTCACGTTCACTACCATAGTTTCACTGTCACAGTCATTCTCACTACCTCATGTTCACTACCATAGTTTCACTGTCACAGTCATTCTCACTACCTCACGTTCACTACCATAGTTTCAATGTCACAGTCATTCTCACTACCTCACGTTCACTATCTCACATTCACTACCATAGTTTCACTGTCACAGTCATTCTCACTACCTCACGTTCACTACCATAGTTTCACTGTCACAGTCATTCTCACTACCTCATGTTCACTACCATAGTTTCCAGAGGTGTAAAAAGTACTGAAATGTTGTACTCAAGTAAAAGTACAATTACTTTGATGAAATTTTACTTAAGTACAAGTAAAATTACCCATATAAAAATCTACTCAAGTAAAAGTAAAAAGTAGTTAATTTAAAATGTACTTTAAGTAAAAGTTACTTAGTTACTTTCAACAACTTGATGGGGGCCGCTCCTATATAGTGCAAAAAAGGACAAGGGGTCATAAATCCAATACAAAAACTAGTTATTTTTTATTAAAGGAGAATCTTTAGAAATATAAGTGCAATGACATTAAACATGTCAAACATTAAACATGTCAACACAACATTTAAGAACTTTTGGGAGGACGTGTCAAGACATGAACCACATGACAGCTAAAATAAAAAGTTTAAATACCGCTGCCCCACTGTAAACTTTGGTTACTTTACTTGTGTCCACCTTTAGAGCATTAGTCTACAAACTTCTTGTTGAGTTTGAGCAGCAACTGATTTTCAAGATGAGTAGAGTTCATCTGGGCTAGCTTTGCATTGAACAGCAATCCAGCACAGCTGAAGAGTCGCTCGCAGGCGGCCGAGGCAGGTAGGCCAGTATTGAGTTTCAGGGACAGTTTTTTGATATTCTGAAAGGCGTTCAGCAGATCCATATTGACTGAGACACAGGCTAGGTACCCTTCTAACTCCCCTGTACCTTCTGACCTTCTGGACTTCATTGAGGAAAATAAATCATCTTCATCTGATGAATGTTGTCCAACTTGCTCCAGCCTCCAACATCCGGTCAAGGTGTTGTCTGACAGACTAGACCTGTAGAATGACAAACAACATTTCTGACAATTAAGTATTGAGCTGCCATCAAGAGTGCATCATAACACAGAAATAGCTATAAATAGCTACTTGAGATGACAGACCTACAGTATACAGAATTATAGCATTATTTTCTATTTCTACATGCATCACAATTCATAATCCTCAATTCGTGCTAACCGAGACCCCTGAGCATGAACATGAACATGAACATGAAAGACGTGCACGTTGCAAAGCCACCACTTATCGTTATCAATATCTGAGTAAACATCGTGATAAATTGCAAATAACGACATACACATTGACTTGTCCAACTGTCTGAAAACGATGGTGTGCGCATTCACATTGTTCTGTTTCAAGGCATGGGAGGCAGCCAAATGATTAGCCTAATATCAGTTTATGTGGTGTATTTCATTGCTGATGACTGATCTGCAGTTTTTAACACAATATGAGAGACTGAACATAATAATGCTATGACCTGAAACGAATGGAAGACAGGAATGGAATTATTATTAGTCTATTGGATGACCGCTGTCGACGTTAGCATACTCAGGGCAGGTGCAAGTGCTAGCCAAAATTAGGCTACCTACTAGTGCCATGAAACGCATATTTTGCTTAATGGAGCAAAGCTAACTAAATGACAAAAACGCTGTCTGAACTACTAATGGAAAGGGACTAATACTGTACTTACCAACACATGCTTGCGCAGATTTGAAGATGAATGTTTTTAAGCAGAAAGTTCTGACTGGCGGATTAGGCACAGTTTACACAGCATATAGCTGTTGCCTCTTTTACGTTGGAAGGCAAACTGCTTGCTGAGATGTGGCCACGGGTTTTCGTCATCTTCTTTAATTTCAACTGGCGGAAAGTTCGGTGCTTCAGCTTGTTGGTGGTCCGCAGCTTGTTGGTAGTCCGCACTATCATCTTCCTCCATATCTATCTCTC
>NW_024879719.1:50000-52500 GCF_900700415.2 Clupea harengus | reverse complement strand
CAGGCAATGAAGTGTGTGTGTGTGAGTTTAAAAAAAAGGCATTACGCATGATCTCACTAAAAGAAGTAAATTATATTCAGGTTTTTATCACTTGAGCGTTTAACTTCCTCTGACAAGCATTTTGTCTGCGTGTGTTTTAGGTGGCAGCCTCTGAGCTAACTTTGTACCTATGCCCTAATAAGGAATATTTCTATGCTATCAGTGTGTGTGTGTGTGTTTTAGACTATGCAAAGCGATGATGATGATCTTTGTGAACGTTGTGAACTAAAAATGGTGCTCAATAGTGCTCTTTTCAGACACTGGAGCGGAACACACAGGTGTGGATCGCAGACACCTTGGAGACTTTTAAAACCACTGTGTGTATGTGTGTGTGTGTGTGTGTGTGTGTGTGTGAGAGAGAGACTTTAAAAACCACGGCACTGAAAACATTTTTCTTTCTTTCATTTCTTCCAAGGCAACCGATTCCACTCCATCTTTTGACAATAAATCAGAGAGCGTTCACCATGAACCTCCATTCTATTCGCCACCTCCTCTCAAAGCCACACTGTTTCCCATCTCTCTCTCTCTCTGCCCCCCCCTCTCTCTCTCTCTCTGTCCCCCTCTCTCTCTCTGTCCCTCTCTCTCTCTCCCTCTCTCATCTCTCCCTCTCTCTCAAAGCCCCACTTGTTTCACTTAAAACAATGTGAAGAGCAGAAGGATGCACCTCTGAGAGAACTCAAAAGAATGAGAGTTTGTTTTTAACACACATATATATATATGTAATACACTCATACTGTTTCCAAGCCGAACTTCCACTGACCATCATTGGAGAAGGTGAGAAGGGTTTAGGCATTCTTCCGGCCGGTTACTAATGTCCAGGTTCAAGATGAAGAAACTTTGTTTGTTCTGGATGGTTCCACTTCTTCTGGCACTGTGCAGCCATATAGTACCACTTCATCAGCTGGCTATTCCAACCTTTTTTATATTTCTCAGTTAAACATGTAGATGAGGAGGAAGATGATGATGATGATGATGATGGTGATGATGAACATGGTGATGATGATAGGAGGAAGATCACGATGAAGAATTCGTTTAAAAAAAACTGACTGTGGAGATGCTGCTGCTACTGGTGCTGCTTCTGATGGTAATGATGATGAAGATGATAATGATGATGATGATGATGATGATGATGATGATGATGACGACACAAATGGTAGATGAGATGCGAGAAAATAATGTAAATACACAAAAGAACCAAATTAGTGATTAAACAAGAGAAGAGAATAATAGATTTGAGAAATCCTGTGAGTATACAGCATTGATAGGGAGAGGCCAAAAAATCATCCTCTGAAGGGACGGGAGCCAGAACATTTTTCAGTAGACTGAAGGCTTTTAAGAGTTGGTTTTTCATTAGACGGAAGGCTTTAAAGCCTTAACTTTTCGTTCTTGAATTTGAACCTAACAATCCAGATGAAGAATTAGCTCCCAGTGCATTGATGGATCTCTTTGTTGTTCCTATTCCTTTACTAGCCACAATGGCTTCCATTGTCCCGCTCAGAACAATGCAGACCTGAATGGAACCATGCGGACATTCTACCTGAGGAAAGCGGAATGTTCTGTATTTGTATGATAAACAAAATGCATTTATTTTGAAACAAATGTATTTATCTCACCTTCAATGCCTTGGACGCACACACAGACACACTGATGTACACACAAGTAGCATAGCGGGATTCATTTAGTGTAGACACAGAACAGAAGTTTCCAGATGAGATGTGTTTTATATGTAAATCTCCACCACTGCCAGGAGGGAAATGTCAGTCAGACTGTGGTGCGCATTCAAATAGGCATATTTACCTTAAGAACAGCAAGCGCACAGACACACACACACGCACACGCACACACACACGCACACACACACGCACACACACACGCACACGCACACAGACACACACACAAACATAAGGACGTGCGCTGCAATGGGACTTAACACTTAACTAAAAACACACGTCAAACTCAATATATCTGGCCTGCGACACGGTTTTTATTTTCTATTAATACTGGTGCACTGTAGGTATTATGAGTGTGGGTAATTGACTACAAATCCCAAAATGCACTGCAACAGACATATCACATTGCTCCGCCCCCCCCCCCCCCCCCCCCCCCCCCCCCCCCCCCCCCCCCATTCCTGCTAAAGACTGTAAGCAGCTCAGCCACTATCAGTTCTAAAGCAAACTACACAAAAAACAAAAACAAAATGGGTTTTCAAGATGGGTGGGAGGTAGAGTACTTCACTCTCAGCAGGGTTAAGCGGTGAGCTGATGTGGTTGTGATTAAAGAATAGAACATCTGGAGACATCAGGTTCACCATGGAAACTATTTCAATGGATTTTAAATATCCTCTGTCTTTTAATAGATTTTTCTGACAAGGAATGTTTCATCTTAATTTAGCCAGCCATCTTTAAATCAAGGGTGACAGGTGTTCAATAAATAAAAGATCCTGATCGGCCTACAAATTGAT
>NW_024879719.1:40000-45000 GCF_900700415.2 Clupea harengus | reverse complement strand
TGTGTGTGTGTGTGTGTGTGTGAGTGTGTGTGTGTGGGGGGGTGTTTATGTGTGTGTGTGTGTGTGTGTGAGTTGTCCACACCCGTGCATCAGAAGCTTACATTCTGAATGCTGCGGTTTCTTTCTTCGGAGAGAGAGAGAGACTTTGGCACTGACACTAAAAAATGTATTTTACTCACAACATTTATTTTAAACCAATGCAAATCAAATCAGTGTTTTTTTCTAAAGCCATTAATGATCAATAACGCCTTCCTCACAGAGAGATAGTGAGCCAGAGAGCACAAGATGGACAGAGAGACAGAGTGACTGTAACACTGTTGTTGGAAGACATGAAGGATGATGACTCAAGTTTTCTCCTGACAGTAGCCAGCCATCAATACGAGTGGCTCAGGGTTGTCTACACACAGACACACACACACACACAAACATTCAAACACACACACACACACTTTCCAATTACTTTTTGTCCATCCACAAGTAAACTCAGACACAGTCTAATTAAAACTCAATAATACTTTCACAAACGCATAGAATAGAATAGAATATCCTCATTGTCATTGCGGACCTACGAGGATATTTTTACAATGACGTTTGCAGCTTCCATACCCAGTTGTGACGGACCGAGCCTTGGTTGCCGTCAAAAATGTGGGTTTGGCCCAAAAAGCTCAGAGACAGAGTGAGGGTTCAAAATATAAAGTTTTAAATCTCTTTTAAATATCCTGGAGAACTGCTAAGCATCTCAATTATAAGATGACAAACAGCAACAGTCTCCAGGCATATCACCTGCTCCACCTCTAAATGGGGTAGAGGACAATAGTCGGCAGTCAAAAAAAGGTCCACAGCGAAACACATACCTGACATGACAAGACTCTCCAAACTAGACAGAACACTGGAACATATATATACATGGCGGCCAGCACCATTTCCACCCACCGGGGTAGACACAAAAACCAAACAATACAACAACGGACAAACCAGACCCTGAGACACAATACATAGTATTTCCCCACTATCATCAATCAAAGAAATAACTATATAATACATAAATAATGTCTCAAAGGTTTGTTAAAAGCCACCTTATCCAAGTGGTCTGGCCCAGACCATTTAGAAGTCCCCCTGCCAGTCTGGGCAATTAGCAGTTTCACTGAGGGAGGATCCAATTGTAAATCAGTGGTATGAGTGTTTGTGTGTGCCGTGTGTGTGCAAACCATGTCTGTGTGGGTGCGCTAGTGGTCGCAAACATGGGGCAGAAGTGTGCAGTTCATGTGCGGTCGCACCACGACCGTCACACCAGGGGCCCGTTCGTCGTAGAGTTGAAGCTAAGTTAATCAATTGGCCTTTTAGCCCGTTAAGATTAGCGAGCTGATTGAGAACAGCCAATATCGGTTCGTTAACGGCTGATCCGCATCCAAATCATGTGGTTCATTTCTACCAGGCTAAACTTACCGGGGCATTCGTGCGTGCACGTCCTACTTCAAAAGGCAGGAAAGGTCGATCACCAAAACAATGATTTTCTAGCGGTATAATGGTTCTAAACTCAAAGAAAATTGCTCTTTTTTTCTCCGCTGGCGAAGCAGGAAGATGAACATGAACGCTTATGAAGAATAACAAGACCATACTCATGGCAAAATTCAACACCGCAACCGCTGTGAGAAGCAAGGTGTGTTGGGATGTTTATAGGGTGATATTATGTATGAATAACTGACGGCAAGTGTCAATAGAGGATCCCTCTACCGGTTTTGAAACTACAAGGTTGCAAGTTCGAATCCCCTCACCTCCTTCCTCGATATAATTCTACATTTTGGTTGTAAGTCGCTTTGAATAAAAGCGTCTGTTAAATGACTTAAATGTATTAATAACAAATGCAATAAATTGAAGCAGTGAAAATAAATGTCTGTATTTCTCTTCTATTCTTAATCATGAGTCCACCTTAATCATTTTCTACAATGAATGATATGTTATGGTGTACTAATAACACTCATATATTTATGAGTGCTTTGTTCTCCGCATCACCGACAGCTACAAAATGTACCTAATGAATGAAATGAAATGAATCTACCACTCGCAAAAAAGCGCAAATGTTCCAACTGTGGTGTTTGCAATAAATGACTCGAGAACGGTCTTGTAAATTAATGATTCCTTGTCGGCTGAATCGGTTTAGCCCGCTCATCAAAGAATAATTGATCTTGGCGATTGCAAAGAACTCTCTCTCCTCCCGCTAATCTTATCCTATCTAATATCAGTCCTTGGTCAATGGGATCCCTCCTTTTTCCGGGGGTGTGGCCAACTTATCCAGCTACACTTAAGTTAGCCTGCCCTGGAGCAGGTTAGTGCTAATCGATATGTAACTATGGTGATTTTATCAAAAGTTGCTTCCACGAACCAAAAAGAGGGGCGTTTTTATCTTAGCCTGAAAATTAGGCTCGCTAAACCGCTTAGCGAGCTACGACGAATACCCCCCAGTGCTTACAAAGAACAATACATTGAGATACATAGCAACAAACTGGTCACGTAAAATCAAGTAACGAGCAGCATAGCCAACACAGGCCCTGACAGTGGCTAATAGTAACAAACAGTATAGTCTACACAGTGCCTGACAGTGGCTAATATAGGAGCAGTATATTCTACACAGAGTCTGAGGTGGTTAATATAGGAACAGTATAGCCTACACAGGACCTGACAGTGGTTAATAGAGGAACAGCTCAGATGCAAGAGTAAACAGAGAGCCTTCATAATGAACACTAAGTGGATTAATATATTAATCACTGCACACTGAAGTGATTAAATACAACAGATAATGAACCAAAAATACCTTCACAACCTTTTAGAACAGAAAAGAATAGAATAAAATACCTTCAGTCATGTATCGAACAGTATGACCTAAACTGTGCGTGGTCAATAGAGCAACAGCTCAGATGTGCAATGCAAGTGTAAACACAGCGTCTTCATAATAAACACTATATAGATGAATATATTACAGTCATTTCTGCACACTCAAGTGATTCATTGCAAAAGATAATGAACAAAAACACCTTCAATCATGTATCGAACAGTATAACCTAAACAGTGCGTGGTCAATAGAGCAACAGCTCAGATGTGCAATGCAAGTGTAAACACAGCGTCTTCATAATAAACACTATATAGATGAATATATTACAGTCATTTCTGCACACTCAAGTGATTAATTACAAAAGATAATGAACAAAAACACCTTCAATCACGTATCGAACAGTATAACCTAAACAGTACATGACAGTTGTTAATGAGGCAACAGCTCAGATGTGCAATGCAACAACAAAACCAAAACAGTACAGAAGTGTAGATATAGAATCACCGTATTAAAACATTATGTGGATAAATATATTAATCTCACACTGAGATAATGAAAACATTGCCCAGGCAGTAACAGAGTGGAAGACATAGTGGACCCGTGTGTAACTGTATGGCTTCCTGTGGTGGCTTAGAGCAGTACATGCGTGTGTGTATGCGCATTAGTGTATGTATGCGTGTGTATGTATGCGTGTGAGTGTATGTATGCGTGTGTATTCATGCGTGTGAGTGTATGCGTGTGTGTGTATGTATGCGTGTGTATGTATGCGTGTGAGTGTTTGCGTGTGTATGTTTGCGTGTGTATGCATGCGCGTGTGTATGTATGCGTGTGTATGTATGCTTGTGTGTGTATGTATGCGTGTGTGTATGTATGCTTGTGTGTGTGTATGTATGTGTGTGTGTATGTATGCGTGTGTGTGTGTGTATGTATGCGTGTGTATGTATGTGTTTGTGTGTATGTTTGCGTGAGTATGTATGCATGTGTATGTATGTGCTCGTGTGTATGTTTGCGTGTATGTGTCTACGCGTGTGTGTATGTATGCTTGTGTATGTATTTATGCGTTTGTGTGTATATATGCGTGTGGTATGTATGCGTAGTCAGTTGTGGCAGACAATTATAGGGATTACTTGGTGGACTGATTCAGGGCAGGTATGGCTCTGGGGGAAGAAGCTATTTCTCAGTCTGGAAGTGCTGGCATAGAGAGGGGCCTTGTATCGCGCCAGGTGGAAGGAGTTCAAACAGAGACATGGGTGTGTGTGTGTGTGTGTGTCTGGTGTGTGTGTGTGTGTGTGTGTGTGTGTGTGTGTGTGTGTGTGTGTGGTGTGTGTGTGTCTGTGTGTGTGTGTCTGTGTGTGTGTATGTGTGTGTCTTTGTGGTGTGTGTGTGTGTGTGTGTGTGTGTGTGTGTGTGTGTGTGTATGTGTCTGTGTGTGTGTGAGTCTGTGTGTGTGTATGTGTGTGTATGTGTGTGTCTGTGTGTGTGTGTGTCTGTGTCTGTGTCTGTGTGTGTGTGTGTATGTGTGTGTGAGAGTCTGTGTGTGTGTGAATGTGTGTGTATGAGTGTGTCTGTGTGTGTGTGTGTGTATGTGAGTTCAAACACAGGCATGGGTGTGTGGAGTCTTTACAGATTCTGAGAGCCTTTCTGAGGTCCTCCAGGGATGGGAGCCGTATCGCATCGGTCCTCTGTGCGCAGGCGACGACCCGCTGAAGAGCCTCTCTCCTCTCAGCCTCTCTCCTCTCAGCCTCCAGCTGACGTCCCACACAGAGATGCTCTTTTCTCTGCCTCTCTCTTCTCAGCCTCTCTCCTCTCAGCCTCTCTCCTCTCAGCCTCCAGCTGACGTCCCACACAGAGATGCTCTTTTCTCAGCCTCTCTCCTCTCAGCCTCCAGCTGACGTCCCACACAGAGATGCTCTTTTCTCAGCCTCTCTCCTCTCAGCCTCTCTCCTCTCAGCCTCTCTCCTCTCAGCCTCTCTCCTCTCAGCCTCTGTCCAGCTGACGTCCCACACAGAGATGCTCTTTTCTCAGCCTCTCTCCTCTCAGCCTCTCTCCTCTCAGCCTCTGTGCAGCTGACGTCCCACACAGAGATGCTCTTTTCTCAGCCTCTCTCCTCTCAGCCTCTCTCCTCTCAGCCTCTGTGCAGCAGCTGACGTACCACACAGAGATGCTGTAC
>NW_024879719.1:22500-32500 GCF_900700415.2 Clupea harengus | reverse complement strand
GAGAATTGAGGGCAGAACCCTGCTGTACTCGACTCGGTGAGCTTTGTGACAGGAACATTGAGTTTTTAAGAGAATATAAGGAGAATCCTTCTCGCCCACGGACATCCAAAATGCTGTTCTCCTTCCTCTTGATGGATTTAGAGATACATTCAAGGTATCCCCTATGAATGCAAATCAGTAAACAATCACCATTGTCATTATTAGAAACATAAATGATTTTGTAATGTATTTAAAAGGATTATCTGAGGGAATATTAAGTAGATTTGTGAACTAATTTGCATTTTTTTTCCCCTTTTTTTCTTTTGCTTGATTTTCGTGAATAAGATAGATAGATAGATAGATAGATAGATGGATACTTTATTAATCCCGAGGGAAATTTAGGTCATCCAGTAGCTTACACACATACACATAAAACGTATACACCTCATCGACATACATACATAAATCACATATACATACACATAGGGAGAACATATAGTGTTTCCAGATACAGGAAAGGGTCTGACCCTATAGCACAGAGTGCAATGATTTTGACAGTGTCGGTGTCCAGGAGGAAAGTGAAAAGTGATCTTGTGCTGCTGGTGTGGATAGTGCAAAAAAAAAAATATAATGTTCTTGTGCTTGTGAGGATGGGTAGTGCAAGAGAGTGATCTTGTGTGTGTGTGTGTGTGTGTGTGTGTGTGTGTGTTTGGAAAGTGCAAAGAGCAAAGTGCAGAATATGTAAGTGGTAAAGTCTGTGCATGGGGCTGAGATGAGATGAGATGGGCAGGGGAGGGCAGGCTGAGGTAGACTCATGCAGAGAAGTCCATCTCCCTCCCCTCCCCTTCTGCGTGGCGTTAAAAAGCTGAATGGCCCTGGGGACAAAGGACTTCCTCAGCCTGTCCGATGAGCATGACAGTGACAGGAGTCTGCCACTGAATATGCTCTTCTGTCTGTTGACAGTACTGTGGGGTGGTGGACATTGTCCAAGATAGTCAGCAACCTATCAGGGGTCCTTAAGTTGTGACCACCTACAAATACCTAGGAGTGCATCTGGACAATGAACTGGACTGGTCAGCCAACATTGATGCAATCTACAAGAAGGGTCAGAGCCGGCTCTTACTTCCTGAGGAGGTTGAGGTCCTTCAATCAAATTGAACGTCATAAGGCTACATAAAGGGTGTTGTACGTTTTCCAGGGAAAATTCAGATGCAATACAAGACTACATTCCAGATTAATGCTAAGGGTTCCTAGCGTGTGCGTAGGCATATGATACTAGACCATAGGTCTGATGTTCAGAGAAATCATTCAGATATTGTCCTAAACTTTCCATGGAGACAACTGCAGAATCACTGTTTTTCTCTAAGCCCATAATTAGCCTGAGATATGTTGGTATCCCACATATGACAGCCACGGGGGCATTCGTTTTAAATTCTTCTTTGTTACAAGTTATTTGTAAATGCCAGCAGGTATGAGCCGGTGAATGCAATGATTTGTCAACCGAGCCAGCGAGAAGCTTGACAGCTAATGGGTCCCTCATTGTCACGGCGCATTAGGAGGGCTCATTAGATAGGGGCTGTGTGTGTACACAAATAAACGACTAGCAGTCGCCGCTAGCCACAGAGTTGGGTAATTGAGTTTGATGATCGCACGATAAATAAATACTGGTCTAATATGGGCAGAGTGCCGTGTGATGAACCGATGGCTACCCCGCAGAGATGAGGAATCTGCATAATAACGTCTCTTTTGGGCGGCCTGAACCGATGGCCATCTCCTCCATCCACCTGTCTCTCGATCTCTCCTCTCACTCTGTGGTGAGTCCAAGCAGGCTCACATCAGCACGCGTTATGTTATACAGGGCAATTCGTGGTGATGTATGCCTGGCAGCACGTTGTGACAGAGAGGCTGTTACATAATGAAGTGACGCACGGTGGCCTTACGTGCGCAAAAGATGCGTATGAAGCTGCTTACCTGGACGCTCTTCTGAATGCAAAGAGGGTTGTTGGGGTTACTAAGGTTACAATAACCTCACGTCAACTTCTTCATGAGCGGTTGTTTGATTAGTCAGACTATTTAGATCGGTGAAACTGTCAGGAAACCGAGGAGATATGACTGCGCGAAGCAGAACGGGCTGGATTGACAACCTGAAATGACACTGCGAGCCTCAGTCAACTTTTATTGTTGAACGTGGAACTCGGCGCGAGCTGCAAGACACCTGCTGTGTAAAACACGACACTCAACGACAGATACCGTCCTGAAGACACACCGCGCTTCTTATCATCTGTTCCCTTCCCCGCGTCTCTGTCTTCTGACGTGCACACACACTTACTTCTTTACCCTACTTTGACATAAGTTTAAGCTATATGCATATTTTTCTCCCAGGTTCCCTTGGCTTATCTATTCTCTTTGAAGACGGGATTTCGCATGTAAACGTTTTTCAGGCGTTTTAAATGAACACACGGTGCTGCTCTGGGCAACATTCAAAAGACAAACTTCAAAGTCCGTCAGGTCTACAGTACGCTGGTCCGCCAGTCAGGGAAACACAGAACACGACTATGTTTCTACCTCGCCTTTTCCCCTTCAAAGTCTACTAGATAACTGAAATGCGGAGCGCTATAGATGTGTAGGTTCACACATAAAAGTTCCAGCTGCAGGCGCTGTGTTCACAGTGGAGAGAAAGCATCATAACCCCCGTGAGACAGAAAAACAGGGTTTTTCTTTCTTTTTTAACTTATCTCCCAATGCAATGAGATTTTGTGCTGTCTGGCATTGAGATAGGCCTAATTACCTGCTGAAAAAAACCCCTCTTAGACTCTTTCTCTCCCTCTCTCTCTCTCTCTCGCTCTCTGTCTGTATGTGTGTTTCTTCATCTAATTGTCGTCATATCAGCTAATGGATATATTACAAAGTAAGCCAGGAACTGAAAACCAAGAGTTATTGATTTCAATAGCCCAGGGTATCTCTATCTCTCTCCTCTCTGCTCTCTCTCTCTCTCACACACACACACACACACACACACACACACACACACACACACACACACACACACACACACACAGAGACAGCGAAAATGAGTCACGCTCCCTCTACCATACAGACATATCTTTCCCCCTTCATAGCAAATAGCCTCTGCAACACACACATCTATTTACAAGCGATGCTCACAGTCAAGCTTAAGCCACACAACTCACACACACACACACACACACACACATCTATTTTACAGCTATGCTCAGAGTCAAGCTAAAGCACACAAACTCACACACACACACACCCACACACAACACACTCCACACACACACACACACTCACACGCACACGCACACCCACCACACACACACACACTCACACACACACACTCACACTCACACACACACACACACACACAACACACACACTCACACGCACACACACACAAAGGCACACACACAAAAGGCACACAAAGAACATATGTTGTAAAATTACAAACAGCCATGTGTACATAGATGTTCCTCCTTGTACACCATACCCACACTTGTATGAATACACATATTAGCACTTATACTACACACTGACACCTAGCTACCATGCATACCATACTGCAGCTCACAGCTAAGCTTGGCCCTATGGCTAATAATGAGGGTCTTTTTTGTGTTAACTCTCTGTGGACAAACAACATCCCAGGACACTTCTTCTGGAGGTGCTAGGGTATACATTGTGATGTGCCCCACAAAATGTATTGTGTCCATGACTAAGGCCACCCAGTCAACGCACATCATAACAATGAAAAGTAGGCGAGAAATGAATTCATAAGAGGGATGAATTCATAATTTCAGGGACACAGTAGGGATTGCCATTCCAGACTGCTCCTACAGTAAGGCTTTGGAGACGGAACACTGTTCTCTGTGGAGTTCTGCTTTAGACCTGATCCATATGAACCAGATGCATTACATATGGCCTTTAGGGCCAACAGGACTACACACACACATCATAATGTTCAAGGGCTTGACCTCTGTGTGTGTGTGGTTTGTGTGTGTGTGTGTGTGAGAGTGTTTGTGTGTGTGTGTCTGTGTGTGTGTGTGTCTGTCTGTGCATTTGTGCATGTGCGTGTGTGTGTTGTGTGTGTGTGTGTGGTGTGGTGTGTTGTGTGTGAGAGTATGTGGGCATGTGTTTGAGGAAGTGTCTACATTCATGTTGTATAGAACTTGAGAATATATATATACTGTATGTTTGTGAATCTGCATTGTCCTACAATGAGTGTGTGTATGTGTGTGTGTGTGTGTGTGTGTGTGTGTGTGTGTCTGTCTTCTGTGTGTGAGAGAGAGAGAGGGAGAGAGAGAGAGAAAAGAGAGAGAAATTGAGAGAGAGAGAGAGAGAGAGAGAGACAGAGAGAGAGAGAGAGAGAGAGGGAGAGAGAGAGAGAGAGAGGGAGAGGAGAAAGAGAGAGGAGAGAGTGAGAGTGAGAGAGAGAGAGAGGAAGAGAGAGAGAGAGAGAGAGAGAGAGAGGAGGAGAGAGAGAGAGAGAGAGAGAGAGAGAGAGGAGAGAGAGAGAGAGAGAGAAGAGAGAAGAGAGAGAGAGAGAGAGAGAGAGAGGAGAGAGAGAGAGAGAGGAGGGGAGAGAGAGAGAGAGAAGAGAGAGAGAAAGAGAGAGAGAGAGAGAGAAGAGAGAGAGGTGAGAGAGAGAGAGAGAGAGAGAGAGAGAGAGAGAGAGAGAGAGAGAGAGAGAGAGAGAGAGAGAGAGAGAGAGTGAGAGAGAGAGAGAGAGGGTGTTTGTTCAGATGAGTCTGAGGCTCCTCTGGCCATTAGTGTCCGTGAGATCAAATGACAGGCAGCCAGACAGAGCATCACCTGATACCCTTCTATCAGTCCGTCAGTTGCACCAGTGTACCAGAACACCTCTCTCTCTCTCTCTCTCTCTCTCTCTCTCTCTCTCTCAATTTCTCTCTCTCTCTCTCTCTCTCCCTCTCTTTCTCTCTCTCTCTCGCTCTCTCTCTCTCTCTCTCTGTGACTTTCTTTATCTTTCTCTGTTCTTTGTCACACACACACTCGCGTGCACACACACACACACACACACACACACACACACACACACACACACACACACACAAGCACACACAACAATGTTTATGAATGGTGTTTTTTCATCTAATAATATTTTACTGGCCGTCCTATGGTGCCTCTTTACTGCGCCTCAGCGCCTCCGCCTGCATCTCTTCCCAGTGTGTCTCTCCTGCATAAACTGTGTGTGTGAGTATTCGCACGGGTATTACACGCTTCCCAGACATTGATCTTCATTATGGACTTGTCTTCTGAGGCACATGCGTATGCATTTCCGTCTGCTCTAATGTCGCCGAGCGGAACCCGCACTGGACAGGCCGGTGGGACGTTAAGTGCTTGCTAGACTGCAGAGTGTCGGCTTGGGAAGTGCTTTCGATGAGCTGACAGACATTTCGTGCGAGGGAGTTTGCCTTTGCGTTTATAAAACGTTTTTTGTTTGTTTCCCCCCCCCCACACACACACACAACTACCTCCGTTTATCTGAGTTGCTTTATTTGTTGAAGTGCTGGCGTATATGCTACACTATATAATAATACTGAAAATCGGGGCAAGTAGATAAATAGTAAATAAAATAAAATCTACTGCTTATGCTATCGAAATCTGCAAAGGGCGCACACTCACACGCTAATCCATGCCACACTCACACGTTAATCCTGTCTCGGATTTAGAAAATGAAATTCACAAATCGTAATGGATATGGCCCCTTCTATCTTTGGCTAATTTATGTGTATGTTTTTTTTTGTGTCAACGCACTACCATTCAATTTGTTGATGGCTTATTTAATGTTTTCATTTCATTTTAATCCATTATGTAGGCTACTGTTCCACATATCCAATTAATTTAATCATGCTGAAAGAACAAAAAATTACTCCGGAGTTTAGGGTGAACTCGGAGGTTTCCAACCCTGCTGCACAGATCTCTTTCTCCGGAAAAAAAAATGTGTCGTCATTCTGCTTTCCACATATAATCTCCCTTTTCGCGGTCTTCAATGAGTGCGCCTGGTCAGACCTGCAGTGACGTCGCCAAAGCACCGAGAGAGTGAAAGAGAGAGAGATAGAGAGAGAGAGAGAGAGAGAGAACGGAGCGCGGGACTCTGCTGTGCGCTGGAGAACACTCACTACTACGCTCGGGCTCTGGGTCCGGCAGGGACGAAACTACACTTGAAGTTCTCATAGAAAACTTGAAGAGCGTATCTCTCTAAGCTAACTTGGACAACTGCGCTACACAACTGTATCGTTTAGACTCTTTAAGCGGTTTATGGTCACCACGTTTCTGCGTAGAATCGGGGTTGGATTTTACTCGCTGGATTTCAGGAGCAGTGACATTCAACTAGATAATGAAAAATAGGACGGGACTTCCAAAGGAAAGCGTTCTGTCTATGCGCGGCTCAGGTAAGAGTTCGTTGGAGTGAACTGAATGTAAATGTATTAACTGAGTATGTTTTTGGAATGCCGTTCATGTCTGAAATTCGGTTCTGTTCATGGAAGTAGTGGTTTCGATATAAATTAATTTTCGAATCCCTTTTTTACTGTCAGTAGGCTCTTATGTTCATTCCAGGTGAGTGTACGAAAGGTTGTGCGTGTGTGCGTGCGGTGTTCAGTGCTGTTGTCTCGGTTCGCCGGTGCGCCACGGATCAGTTAACCAGCCTGCCCCGTGGACGTAACATAGCGAGCGAGAGGTCAGTGGCACCTTTCGGCCGCGGTCTGCGGTCGTGTCGTGGTTGCCTCCATCCGCTTCTGCACCAGTTGCTAAAACACGAAACACCACCTTCAGAACTGAACTAGCTGTGAGAACTAGTCATACGCCGTTGACCGTTGTCGTGGGCGAGGAGAGCAGTGCTGTGTGAATTAGGAAAAGTCTTGCCCCTTGACTTGCCCCACTTTGCCTTGTTTTGTCGAGTCTCAGAGAGAAACAAAAAGGACAACGTCTGCCCCGCTAGTCTCTTCCCCCCTTCTCTTATGTAACCAGTTGGCCCACCTTCTGTTCCGTTGCTCACTTGTCTCTCGTGAGACAAGCGGGGAAGCGTAGAGCGGGGCTATCCCGGTGCCCGGTAGTGTCTGTGCATGCTGTCAGCTTTGGCAGGGCTAAGTTATCTGTCTGAGCAGCACCAAAGCGCTCCGTGGAGAGACCTGGACTTAGCGTTTCTTTTTTATTCATTTCAGATGGTGCCTTTGGGGATGCACGCGAATAGGCTCGAATTGTCAATGAAAACCCTGGACAGGGACAGTAAATAGACTAGCGCGTGTTGTGTCACTCCTCCGGGGACTGGTCCAACCGATGCCACGACCAACTTCTTTGCCCGTTGTCTGTGCTTATGACTTGTGATTCACCTTTCCTGTCACGGCGTCGCCGAGATGGGAATGCTGAGTGCCTGTCGGTGATGCGCTTAAAATACATGCCACATGTAAATGAGACGGCACAATAGCAATCCGGTTTCTCCCCCGGGTCCGATTCTATTTCCGTGCACCGGACGCCAAAGCATTTTTCCAAGAAGCTTGCGCTCTGTGTGTGTGTGTGTGTGTGCGCGCGCTGTGTTTGTGTGTGTGTGTGTCAGTAGGCTATGTCAACACAAGATGCAAAATGAAGGGGAGTACGTGAGCTTTGGCAAAATTAGAAAATGAGAAAAAAAAGATCCTGTGTTAGAACGTCGCGGACAGGGAAATAACGGATATTGCCAGTCAGTACTTGGTCACACATACTGCCATAAGCGCGCGCGCACGCACGCACACACACACACACACACACACACACACACACACACACACACAGAGAGAGAGAGAAAGAGAGAGAGAGAGTTATTGACTTTTCTAAACGCTTGGTCTTCTTGACCATTGGTATGCCCAATAGCGCCAGTGCGCGTTTAATTGATACACGAGATCCCCAGTCTCAAACTCGGGGATAGTGGACACTGCATATGTGATGAAACTCGATCACGCTCACGGGAGATATGATCACAGAGAAAACTTTCAGAGCGGAACCTGCCTTGCTGCTATTCATGTTTTGATTTCCTGTGTCAGTTGAAGGCAAACCATAGAAGATCTCGCTACTGTGCTACAATGGTTACTTTGGCAGTGGATATCATTTGTGTTGATCTCTACAAGTGCGTCACGGCGTATCCGCTCCCAGTGGCCCTCCTGCACTCAGCGGCTGCGGGCGCGTGTGTGAGACAGAGACAGCACTTTTTCCCCCTCGTGAAAACTATGTAATCTTGTTCTCTGCGTGGTTTTCTCCGGATTGTAAAAACGAGACGCTTCGGTTCAACGTCCTCCATCCCCCCGGTAGCTGCTCGCTCTCTCTCGGGACCCTGGGCTATTAAAACCGTGATTTCTCAAGAGCGCTCAAGAGCAGCTTGTGTTTATATATGACCAGCGCTGACTACACACACACACAGGGGCGGTTTTTCCTACAGGCGGTATAGGCGGTCGCCTAGGGCGCCACTCAGAGGGGGGCGCAAAAAACTGCGCCCAGCAAAAAAAAAGAAAAAAAGAATTGTGGTTTTTTTTATGCGCCCCCTTCTATATCTTCAACCAATATTTTGACATAAAAAAAAAATTCTAACATTAGGGTAAAATGAGCCAAAAATCGAAAACGGAAGGGGTACGTACGTCCTTGTTGTTGTCAGAACATGCAAGCACAGTGAGGCGTTTGGTTAGAGTGTGTGTGTGTGTTCAAGAAACTTTGAAGAACAAAATAATGAAGAGGCAAAATCCATCCGGGGCGCAATTTAGGAAGAAAAGAAAGGAAGAAGAAAAGAAACGTGCCAAGGAGAAAGGTAAATCCTTAAATCCTGTTCTAGCCTAGAATGAATTCCAGATAAGAAAACGTTCACGAATGCGTGAATTGCCCGCGGCACTTTAGTGGAGTTAAGAAAAGATGTAGCCTACCTTATCATTGAACGTTTTCCTACTCCCTGTCACATAGTTCTTTAATGATTTTACAGAGGCGGGTATATCAAAAATGATGTCCATTTATTCTACATTGTACAAAAAAATACATGATTAAAATAGGGGCGCACATATAAAGCCAATAGCCAGTGCAACAACACTACACATATCTTACTCGTTGCATAGCACACCCTTTAAGGAAGCCAAACACGGCAACTTGTCAATAAGTGAGGAATACTGGTAAAATCCAAGTGTTGTCAACTTTAGCGAATGGTTTGTATGTAATCTTGCTAGTTAGCTAACGCTAGCTAGCCAGTGACTTGAAACATCAGTTCAAGTTCAGCTGTACCGCAATTTGCGTCATTTTGCGTCATAAAAATTTGAGTAATCAAATTTGGACAGCTGTAGTTTTGGTGGAGCGAGCTAGCCAGTTTAATTAGACATGATTCAACTAATCAAGAGCTATGCATCTTGGGATAAAAAAATGTCAGGCTGTCCAAATACACCAAAATGCTTAATAACTACATAATAGCTACATTTAACAAATGATGATAATACATACTTTTGTTATATCATTTTAGATTCACTTTTAGAAGACTAAGAAAACATTATTTGCAGGCGATTGGGAAGATGACGTGGAGGTGTTTGTGTATCCATAAACAGTTCAACAGGGGGCGTGGCCGGAGCGTAGTCCAGCACAGGCGTGACATTTTTTCAGTGATTTGTTCTTGAATTCATGTTTGTTCATTGTCGCGATCGTTGTTGTGTTTATGTGAAAGAAATGCAGTCTTACAGGGCAAAATAGCGTTTGAAAGTTGCAATTCCGTTTTCGTGGGGAAAACAAAATATTTTTTATTGGGGGGGGGGGGGGGGGGGCGCCAGGAGTGAAGCTCGCCTAGAGCGCCAAATGTGCTAGGGCCGCCCCTGCACACACACACACACACACATGCACAAAGGTATTCACAAGCACACACACACACACACACACACGCAGCTTGTGTTTAAATATATGACCAGCGCTGATGTTCGGTTCTGGGTTTGTTGCATGTGCGTGATCCAAACACCATGTGAGCTAATACTCCATCACTATTTCCATCTGT
>NW_024879719.1:10000-15000 GCF_900700415.2 Clupea harengus | reverse complement strand
AGAGAGATGGTGATCTCACACAGAGAGAGAGAGATGGTGAACTCACAGAGAGAGAGAGATGGTGATCTCACACAGAGAGAGAGAGATGGGGAACTCACACAGAGAGAGAGAGATGGGGAACTCACACAGAGAGAGAGATGGTGAACTCACACAGAGAGAGAGATGGTGATCTCACACAGAGAGAGAGAGATGGTGAACTCACACAGAGAGAGAGAGATGGGGAACTCACACAGAGAGAGAGATGGTGAACTCACACAGAGAGAGAGATGGTGATCTCACACAGAGAGAGAGAGATGGTGATCTCACACAGAGAGAGAGATGGTGAACTCACACAGAGAGAGAGATGGGGAACTCACACAGAGAGAGAGATGGGGAACTCACAGAGAGAGGTGAGGTGAGGTGAGAGAGGCAGCGGAGAGTGGTGGAGGGGAAGAGATGAGAGGCAGAGGCAGAGAGAAAGGGAGAGGCAGAGAGAAAGGGAGAGGCAGATGGAGAGGGAGATGGAGAGAGAGAGAGAGAGAGAGAGAGAGAGGGCTTGACTTGGGAGGGACGGGGTGGGGGGTGGGGTGAAGACATCAGGGCAAGGGGGGGGGCACAGAGCCAATGCAGTGATCTACAGGGGACAGACGCGGAACATAAAGACAGACAGTGTGTGTGTGCATGCGCTTTTTATGACAGGAAGTGTGTGCATGTATGTGTATGTATGTACATGCTTAGTGAAGCGCAACTGGAGGAAGGGGGAAGGATAGCCCCAAGCCTGAAAGGACCTGGACGGACCCACAAGTTACCTGAAGTTTGTGTTTATTGTTCAACCCTGAAGTAAGAAAACGAACATTTTGTGCTGGAGTTTGACTTTTGAGTTTGTGTGAAGAGATCTGTATCTGTACCTTCTTGAGTTTACCGAATTAAAACCTTCTTTTAACCTCCCACGGGGACTGATTTCTCAGTTTACTGCCCAACCCTGAAACCTGTTAGTGTGTGTGTGTGTGTGTGTGTGTGTGTGTGTGTGTGTGTGTGTGTGTGTGTGTGTGTGTGTGTGTCTGTGCGTGTGTGTGTGTGTAGGCATGTTAAGGCAGGGTGTTCAGGAGAAAGACGGAGTGTATGTGATAGTCCTTTCCCCTTGACTTGTCTCATCTGTTTCTTTCCATCTATCTATCTATCCATCTTTGTATCTTTCCTCTCTCTGTCTCCATCTTTCTATCCTCCTTTTCCTTTACTAATTGCTTTGAGCCGTCTGAACTCCCACGTTCCTTTGTATTCCATCGCAGCGCTAAGCCGTTTGATTTGGAGTGGGCATCTGCAGGCAGCTAATTGATAGCTCTGTTTTTCTTCTAACAGCCATTTTTAATTGCTTATTTTCCAATTTGAATATGAATGGGGGGAAGTTTTAGGTCTCTGAGGTGGCTCACAGAGGCTTTAGCTTTTTAGCAGTCGATAGTTGGACTCAATGGCCTTAGTGCGGTGGAGTGGTGGAAGATTGCTAGTTACATTATAAACACGACCATTTATGTTTACGTATCGCTGTTTGTTATTGTTGTGTCGTTGTTTGCCCAACAGCAGCTGACACACACACACACACGCACACACACACACACACACACATGCACGCGCACACACACGCACACACACACACCCACACCCAAACCCACACACACACACACACACATACACACACACACACACAATGCACCTTGTTTTGCTTCAAGTAACAAAGTAAGCTGAAGATGACAGTAAACTATTTTGCACCCTTGACAGCATGCCAAATCAAGTGCTAATTTAAGTTTGCACATAAGCGCATTTAGGTAAACAGACACAGGTGTATCTCCGCAGGGATCCTATCAGTGTTGCCAGACACTTATAATAACAGTTACGAGCCTGTCTGTGGTGGAAACAAGCGGTTTACTTTGACATGCTGGCTTGCCTCATAGGATTCCATTGTATAGTCGGTTTTCGGTTGCCAGTTTTAGGTTTTTTACTCTAACTCAATACTGGACCGATTTCGATCGTTAATTGTTCTTAGTAAAAGTTTGGTTCTATCTAAAAATTGTGCCCAAGGAAAATGCAAAAATCCCAAAGGTTCTCTTTAAATGTTGAGCATTATGACTTACATACCATACATACATGTCCTTATGAACATGTTTCAAAAACATTGGATGCTTCCAATGTTTAAAAAAAAACACATGACACACAAATGCAAAGTCTGAAAGTAACATTTCCTCTGATTTATAGCGCTCCACTATTCAACACCATAACTTATATGAATTGCATTTATTGCAGTTTATACTGCATATGAAATCGGTCAATGTACAAAAATCTGATACCTTCAATGTTTAAAAACTCAATAACTTAAGTAACCAATCATGCCAACCTAGATAATTTATCACAGGCGTACAGAATTAGAATTTAGCCGACTTGATGTAAGCATGGTGGACAATCTACATTTCCGACATGTGAAAGGCATTATGGGTAGTATCACGTCAACTCAATTCAACTGGCACACTGTTTCCTTGATCTTACTTTTCGCCATTGCCCCGTTCGCAGCATTTTCTGCAATTAGGCAACAAAACTGCAGACGCGCACGCCAGTGTGTGCGAATGGCAATGGTACTATATGCGTTTTCAGGTGTGTTAGTATGGACGATGACTATCTATGATGCAGGGCTAAAAAAAGCTCATCTGGACAGAGATTGTGCTCTTTTTAAAAACACCATTTTGAAATGAAGACGTGTCCGTGTAGACGTAGCCTGGATCTCGATTGTGTGCATTACCCACAATGAAGGGAGATCAGTGACTCATTTACAACATTGACTGATTCATGTTTTAATAGAAGGAGTTGTGTGTTGTTTGCGGGTGTGTGCCAGAATGTCAGTGTGTCACAGGTGTTAGGAGAACCGCTGCCCAGCGCCTCGTTAGATGAGATGTATTGCACATCCAACAGGTGGTAGGAGAGAAAAACCTTCCCTTCGTAGGGTGAAGTGTAATCATCCACATAATTGCATAGTATTGGTATGCACCCGCCGACTAGTGTTGCAGTGCAATCTCTTTCATACTCACACAAGCCATCAAGTTTTCTCATTCTCTCTCTCCGTCTTCTCTTCCCCCATCTCTCCCAAACCTCTCTTCCTCTCGCTGTCTCCCATATTTAAAAGTCAAATTATCTGTTTAATTCTCATCAGTCAAACAGACACACACACACCCTCTCTCACACAAACACACATTTTGTTTCTCCAAACCATATGCACACACAGAGCAAACTGAGTCACACACACTTACACACACACACACACACACACACACACATGAATATACACAAAACCACATGCACACACAAACCATGCTCAGTTTCACAAACACACACACAAACACATGTATTCAAAACCCTTTGTTTCTCTTGCTACTACACACACATTTACACACAAAACCACATTTAAACACAGCGCACACTGAGTCACACACACCCACACGCGCACACACACACACACACACACACACGCACACCTACACACACGCACACCTACACACACGCACATACGCACACACACACACACACCCACACACACATGCACACACACACGCACATACACACGCACAGACACACACACACATATACACACCCAACTCATCCTCTCTCTCTTCCTCTCTCTCTCTCCCTCTCTCTCTCTCCCTCAAGTTGCTGGAGTTTTATGTTTGTTGCACTTTTCCCCAACTTGGAAAATGGACTGAATCATCTACATGGAGGGTTAGGTTAACTGGATTCCACTCAATGACTGAATAACTGACTCCCAGGCAGTAGTTACGTTTCCACTTTTGCTTTTCTTTTCTTTTTCTTTTCAGTTTAGCAGCATTAGTTCATCAATTCATTAGCAATAGTTCATTTGGACATTAGCTAGGGTGACCAGACATCCTCTTTTACCCGGACATGTCCTCTTTTCGAGACCTAAAAAAAAACGTCCGGGATTTTGCCTCGTCGGATATTGGTGTTTCTCTGGGTCTTTCACAAACTAGTTTTTACGCCCTCACAAGTTTTGGAAAGGGTATCTCCCTTACGTTCCACCTTCTTGCGCGAGCTCTGACTGTAGACTGTCATTGGTCGACCGCCCTCTCAGTGTTGCCAGATGCACGATGATTATCCTCCAAAGACGATAATTTTGAGCATTTGGTACGATACTTCGCCATTTCCAACCTGGCAACACTGAGGGCCTCATTTACTAACATTGCGACCGCAGCTTAATCTGCGCCTTTGCCAAACCGCAAATAACGCACGGTATTTTGCATCCTATTTATCAAACAAGAACCCTCGTCGCGTCGTCTGCGCCTAACACCGCCCATTAGTGTTATTTAGCGCTCCGCGAAAATAGGGAAGAAAGAGCCTGCGTGTTCCACCGTGGATGATGAGCTAAAATTAGAATTAGAGCTTTTGGTTCACGAGGTTACAGTAAACTAACCCAGGTAAATATAGAAACTCATAAATATTTCTCCGTTTAGCCCTTCCGTCCACATTAAAAGTTGTGATCACTTTGAATTCAAGACTGTCTTTTATTGGTGAGCTGATTTGGGGAAATTAAACTTTCCAGCGAACATTGAGTTTCTGGGTTGCTATGGTTACCCATCAGGGTGCCTGTGCAGCTTCATATTACAGAGTTTATGTTCACAAGTTCATATTCACACATATTAACATGAGTTAATCACACACAGGCAACTGCAAACTGTTAAGATGGGTCTCTAAGCTAGAGATAGCTAGGATAGTTAATATCCAGGTTCACTGCTCCATAGCATCCCGTTAAATAGTCTGGTAGGAATACACGACACCCCTTACTTTAAAACGGCGCATTCCAACACTGAAAACCATGCTTTTCAAAAACGTTGCCCTAGGCAGATACATTTGAAAACTGTAGTTGTAGGTTGCCATGGCACTGGGGGTAGCTTGCACTTGAGAGGCTATAACGTCAAAATAAACATGGAAGGTGAAATGAATATGCTGCTCTGTCTCTACAATTTACT
>NW_024879718.1:47500-87063 GCF_900700415.2 Clupea harengus | reverse complement strand
ACACTTTGTGAATTGGAGTAATTGCATTCTCTCTGTTTAAAGAACTGAGACAGTTCAATAATCATGTGAATGTTCCATATTGTAAATCTTAAATATATACTGTATATTAAAAACATCTGATTCAGCAGAAGTACATTAACTGAACAGCAATCTAACATCACAGCAATGAGGCAGATCAACTGAAAGCATATAATATAATGTACTCATATAATGTTTCTCATGCTTCTGGCAGGAAAGATTCCATACGTCTCAACCTGCTCATCTTGGCTCTTAAGATGATGATCATTCTGATTTTAAACAGACAGATCCATTGCATCTGCCACTGGAGAGTTTTTTGTGAGATTTATTTCATTCCATCTATCTTTGACTGCCCTCAAATCAATCTGTCATGTCTCAAAATTTGTATGAAACTACACTTTTCCAGTGTAGACGGCTTATGTGATTATTATGATTAATGGTAAATATAATTATTACTATTAAATTACTGTAAGATAAATGTCAGAAGCAAGTAGAAGTATTGAAATATTCCCTCTTTTGCCAGAATATGCATGTATCTCATTGTGCTTGTTATGGACTATCAGTATACTTATTGTCTCGTGTTCATTTTCCGAATTGTCTTATTGTGAGTGTTGTGCCAAGCAAGAGCGTCTTCCAAAGCAAGCATTCAAAGCCCTCAGTCTCTTCTCCTCCTCTCCTCCTGCAAGGCTGCACGGTTAAATGCTCACACACACCTTGGTGGAGGTCTACTGCAGTGCTTCAGTGCCCCTCTCCTTCTTTACTTACCGTGTGAGCAAAAACAGGTGCTGTGAACATTTGTACACTGTAAATATTTCCATTATGATCATAAACTATTAGATTTAATCTGGGCTGGGGGGAATAGCTAATAGACATCAATCCAATTTTCATTTTGATAATGAGCCCTTTAGCCTGTAGGCTGTACTCCTATACTGACATCACAGAGCTTTTCAAACAGAGACGGCACAGTAAAAGAAGGAGTGTATGAGACATTCTTAATCTCAAAAAAAGCTATAGGAGTTTTTCCAGTTCTTCACTTCTTTATCCACATAACTTATTGCATAGCTCTTATCCACACAGTCAATTGTATCACTGATGTATTTGCCATTTCTTACTGACTGTTGGGCAAAGACATGGCACCTCAATTAATTAGTTGGCTGTTTATTTAAACCTTACCACTAACTAATGGGAAGTACTGTTTTGCCTGTCTTTTATGTATGTTGATATTTTGAAATGTTTTAAATGCATTTGTTGACAATTTAGAGGTCCCATGTAAACAAATAAATACTTAAAGGCTCTGAAACAGAATAAGTGTGTAAACTGCACAGTATTATTGAGGAACACTGAAGAAATTATAAATAAACAGAGTTACATCATCAGATGTCCAGAAGCATTTTCATTACTTGTTAAGAAGAATACTAAGTATACCTTCAAATGTTTTATTTTTTTCACATCAATAACATTTTGGCCTCTAGAGGGAGCCATACGATAAATCACTCTGATGTGTTCAGCATGTACAGGTCTTCAGGGACCATCATCACAGGCTGAAGAAGACACACCCCTCCCTTTGTTAATGTTTGCTGTAGGTAATAAAGCCAATGTTTGCATAGACAAACACAAAGTTACATAAAAAAGGCACATAATCATTGCCTTAAATTCAGTAAGCAGAAAGCCTCATCTCATCTTATATACATATGGCATGTAAAAGCACTCTGAAATATATGTGGCATTAGAAACACTATCAAATATATATGCCATTAAAAAGCCCTATCAAAACCATATGGCATTAAAAAGCACTCTGAAATATATGTGGCATTAAAAACACTATCAAATATATGACATTAAAAAACACTCTGAAATATGACATTTAAGTAGCAACTATTTAACAGAAACCATTTAGATATAATTTGTGTTTAACTGCTATAGAAAGTGAAATCTTTGACACACTTTAAAAAAAATGGTATGGCTGTTTTTTTGGCTGTTTATCAAGTTTTATTAAGAGATATATAAGTGGACACATTATTTAAAATGCCAGGTGAACTGAAGAAGGCTTGTCCACATCCGGGTCCCTTCAATCTTTACTTAAAGCAGAAGGCCTTAGAGAGAGCTGCAGTCATGCGAGAGAAGAAAGATGGCCTCTGGGAGTTGGTCTTCAGGGAATCTGTAAAGAACCCGCCAAAAAGATAATTTGTTGTTGTTGTTCATTAATATACAGTAAATAAAAACAATTGTTTTGTTTATCTATACAGCAAATGCATGTGCAGTGAAGATGGTCTTGTACAACAAATCAGCTGAATAGAAAAAAAGACTAAATGACACTTACGGCAGGAGCTGGAGGGAGACACTCCACTGAGGCGCTGTGGAGAACAAACATTGAATGAAAAATGGTTCCGGGACGAACTAGGAATGGGATTGGGAATCGACCTCGGTTCCAGAGAGCACTGAACACGTGTTGGAATGCTACCGCTTGCGTCACATCTCCCCCTAACCAATCTAATTCTAATATCATGTCAGACTATTCTGTCTAAATTATACTTTCCATTTGTCTCTAAGTAAGTTATAACAATTACCCTGCATGAGAAGAGCCGGAAGCGTTTGGTCCTGTGTACTTTAGGGGAGGAGGGCTTCTTAACATCTTCCCTCAGTTTGCCCAACTCAGAGCATGGGTCAGAGAGAAGGAGCCCGTTCTGCTCGTCAGGACAAACAGGGACCGGGAAAGAGGAGTTCTTCCTCACATCCTCCATGGAGTCCAACACAGCCTCAGAAATGTGCAGAGTGATGTCACTGCTCACCAGCATAGGTAAAGCATCCTGGGAGGCAGGAGGATGAACTTTCTTCTGGGGAGCATCTCTGCTCCGCTGGGCCACAGTCTTGTAGTTGGTAATGGCAGGCAGAATCACCTCTCTGATGACTGCCAACACCCAGCTGCTGATCCCATCACAGATTCGGATCAGCTCCATCACGGTGAGGTGCTGAACAGACACAGGTAAATTATAGGCCAATTACATCTCAATTAGACATTTCATAGATGTGTTACGGACTCTATATTCATTGGCATAGTTTGTTTCTTACCTTCCTCTGCAGCAGTTTACCAATGGTCTCTTTATGCCTGTAAAGAGAATGACATTTTATGGTCATGGTTACAGTATTTAGCAGACACTTTTGTCCAAATAGTGTATAATTTTAAAAGTGCGTGTCAAAGAGAACAGTCCTTCAGTGATATAGCCAATGAATAATCTACAGGAACTCACATGATAGAGAGTTGATCCATGGGTACGAACGACTCATTTGGCAAAGAACCCAAATGGGACCATGGGGACAGCTGCAGTGAAGCATCACCTGCCCCAGTATGACCCTCTGTGTGAACAAATACATCTCATTAAGTGTTCTCATTATCTCTTATCCATCTCATGATAAATGCTCTTCTAATTCGTGCCTTCTGGTTCAGTCTATTTTATTCAGATGTGTGACTCACTCTTTTGGGTCTGGAGTGAACATTTCTTCTCTGATTCCGCAGACCGGCTTTCTTTCTTGCCACTGACGCCAGTGGATGGAAGTTTCAAGCCCTATTGTAGAGATGATCATGTGTCATATATCTTTCTTATACGTAATTAGTTATGATAGAAAAACTACAGTGTGTGCTTATGAAGATTAAGGATATATCGTTTTACTTGTAATGGTATTATAAGCTTGAAAACATTATAGAGTGACAGTAAATGACAGCAATTGTTAAAGCAAATTTTAAGTTTGACAAAACGTTAAGACATTAGCATAAACGTAGAAAAAAAATGTTAATAAAAGTACGTAGACTTTATCAAACTTACAAGGCACGGGTACTCAATGTGTACTTCATTCATATTAGCAGCTGAAACTAAATAATGAAATGTAGTAAGGCTAAGACTCCGTCGTGAGCTACTGATCCTTGTAGACGTTTGGATTAAAATACTAAACTGGAACACACACTTAGAATCCGCGTCTATGATGTAGGGCCTACCAACGTTACATTTGCATCATAATAAAGTAGGCATATAATGAATTATTGGCCAAATGGACATCACACCGAAAAAAAGAAAAAAGCTAATTTACCATTTTTTCATACAATTAATTAAAATGGTTCTTTCTGTTGTTAGACTGAACCCTTCTAGTTTCGTTAGCACAATACAATTGAGACCTTAATGTTAAAGGTTGTAAGTCAAGTTGTAAGTTGTAAGCTTGTGAAATGAAATGTAAGGAAATGGATCATAAAGAACTAACTTATAGCCTAGCCCCGACGCCACTATTTAAATGAAAACTGTATGCAACTGTAACTATTAAATCGCTTGCTTTTTTGTTGTTGAAATCACAGGTCTATCAGTGAAATGAAATTCGGCCAAAACAAAAGCTTTTCGATAGATGTCCACCTGGTGGCAGTATAGCGTGACATTGAATTTGCTACGTTTTTTCGATTTAGCCAACATAGGCCTACCGAGAGTAGCATAAGTCCAAAGAAATGTTGGTCATTTTACTAACTATAGTATAAGGTCACCAGACGTCCCCGGTTTCAGGGGACAGTCCCCGTTTTTGGTGGCCTGTCCCCGGCTGGAGCTGTCCCTGGAAATGTCCCCGGTTTTCACTGTGACCAACAACAGACCCGGGATACAAATAAAAAAAAGAAAGAAAGAAAACAATGACCAAACGTTTAAGCCCGAATTATAGATCTGCGTCGGTGTCCGTCCGTTTTACGGATGGGCGGGGAAACAGATTCGGACGTACTGTTTTTGATTTATACTTCTTCGACGGCTGTGGGTGTTGAAAACAATTCACCGCCAGAACAGTGGGTGGCGCAGCGGTTTTTTGGTCACAGACGAGCTACTACGTGACCTCTTTGAGTGATAGAATTTGTCGGTTGTTTATCTCTCTCCTCCCAGCCGTCAGGTCATCAAGAGCAACAGGTGTAGTCACATGGGTCTTTGAGACACACTACATTACAATGAATAGTCTGTCTAACGCTATATATTCACTTGAAAAGGCAAACTTATCTCCATCATGGTAGGTATTATTTGTGTGAAAAATAGTAGCAATCTATAACAAAATGATATGCCTATCTTACATACACTATAGAAACTATTAAAAACGATTCAATGAAATGAATACTATCTCATTTTCTTTGGTATTTTTTGTCATATTCAGATTTGTAATGATGATTGCTGGGTAATATGTATGTTGTTGTCCAATGTCAAGTCTCTATTTGATCATGTGACGAGACGATATGATAGTTTAGGCGCAACATCTGAACGTCAAGACCAACAAGCTGACTGGGCAAATAAATATCTGTGACAACGTGATTACATTTACATTTACATTTAGTCATTTAGCAGACGCTTTTGTCCAAAGCGACGTACAAGGGAGAGAACAGTCAAGCTAAGAGCAATAAAAAAGCATGGTGTAACAATAAATACTACTTTACATGAGAATTAGAAAAACAACAACCTAGAAAAGAGGAAAAAGAAGTGCAGGAATGTAACTGCTGAAGTGCAAGTTAAGCGCTAGTCAGGTGCCAGTTAGGAGGGGAGGTGCTCTCTGAAGAGTTGGGTCTTCAAAAGCTTCTTGAAGGTAGAGAGGGACGCCCCTGCTCTGGTAGTACTAGGCAGTTCGTTCCACCAACGTGGAACTACAAATGAAAATAGTCTGGATTGCCGTGCTTGCACGGACGGCAGTGCCAAACGACGCTCACTAGACGAGCGCAGCGTCCTGGGTGTAACATTTGCCCTTACAAGAGCATTTAGGTAGGTGGGAGCAGAACCAGTAAGCACTCTGTAGGCAAGCATAAGTGACTTGAACTTAATGCGAGCAGCTACATTTACATTACAGGAGGCAAACTGGTATCAGGGAAGAAGTTAAAAATAAACTGTCATCTGGAGAGTTTAACGAGGGGGAATCTACTGTATGGAGATATTTCTGCTTAGTAGTCAACGCGGATTTATTAAACCTGGATGGTTGGGGGAGAGAGATGAACGTCAAAACCGACAAACTGGGCCAGAGGCAAAAGCACCTGCAAGCTGAAAACAATGGCTTTCAAACATAAGCGTGATAAGGCATTGAACATTCCACATTTAAATATCTTAATAAGTAGTCAAGTCAACGTGTCTGCCTCACGTGATGGAGAAGTTCGTTTTTGAGACTAAAATAAATCACATTTAGGATAATAGCCTTCTTGTGTGCGGGGATTTTTTTTATGTCCTAGCTGTGACAACGCGATTACAGGAGGCAAACTGGTATCAGGGAATAAGTTAAAAAATAAACTGTCATCTGGAGAGTTTAAAACAATACAAAACGAGGGGGAATCTACTGTATGGAGATATTTCTGCTTAGTAGTCAAGGCATTGAACATTCCATATTTAAATATCTTAATAAGTAGTCAAGTAAACGTGTTTGCTTCACATGCTTCTCCCCTGTACAAAAGCGTCGGCTAAATGACTAAATATAAATGGATTAGACCTCGATTGTTGGACTATGTAGATCGTTTTATAACGAACTTTGTGCACTTAAAGTTTTTAAAAAAAAGAAACTGTCATCTGGAGAGTTTAAAACGACACTCGAGGGGAAATTTACTGTAGGCCTATGGAGATATTTCTGTCGGATGGCATCATATTCTATGCGGATTCTAATGAGGCTGTTTGATATGTCCAATGTAAGAAGTGTGAAGCTTTAATGAAATATGATTGATGCCATCCTCTTTCTCCACAACATGGATTAAACATCGATGGTTGGACTATGTAGATACTTTTATAAGGAATGTATAAGGAATCTTCAATGGTAAGACTTGTTTTATTCGCGCCTCTTCTGGTGTAGCATATAACGTGAGTTTTATTTAGGCATATCAGATGCATAGCGTGTGTAATGTGTAGACCATTTCATTCCGTTCTTGCAATGTGAATAATTCATTTCAATATGCTTATATCCCTTTTGTGCGCGCTTGTGCGTTTAACGGGGCTTGTTTGTGTGAGCCAGTGCATTTATCATTCATCTGTTGATGCTCGAGTTTAATAAAGGCAGGCTATTCTTAAGAAACGTATGTAAATGTGTCAGTAGTATGAACAGTTGAGACATTGACTCATTGGGGTTCGGACTAAATATTTTACTTGCTGTCGGGCTGGGGTAGGGCTGGGACAAGTCAGCGCGATAAGGCATTGAACATTCCATATTTAACTTGGCATAGTCGCCCCATAATGCCGTGCGGCGGGCACATACTTTTCTCGATGTGATGCAGCGCATAGACATATATACATGTCTATGATGCAGCGCCCAACGATGTTATTTAACAATGTTCCTTACTGTTCTAATTGCATGTCGTTGTTCTGTGTTGGGACGGAGTTTATACAGGTGTGTGACGGTAGCACAGTCTGTTCGTGATAACTTGTAGCAGGGCATAAAGCCCGTGCCATTTTGACATTGTATTGTGTTTAGTGTTTAATTAAAAGCCATAACAAATATCCGCACTTCCGTGATTTGTTACAATATCTTAATAAGTAGTGAAGTCAACGTGGATTCTATGGATTAAATTAATTTATTGACACATCTTTTCAGGACGGCCACAGCGCTTTAAAACGACGTGTTTATAAGTTACATTATTCAAAGATGGTAGATAAAAGGCGAGATAATCGCCAGGTGTAATAAGCCTACTTTCTCATTATGTGTGTGTGTTAGGGTTTGTAATGCAATGGTGTTGGCTGCAAGTTAACTCCACTTCACGTTAAGGTTAGCTTTTGTATATGAGCATTCATTTCAACTGTTCCATCATCTGAAATATCACGGTGTCGAAAAACAAACCTTTGATCTAAACAGAATATTCAGTATGGAATGGGAATATTTCAGAGCAGAGCTATCTTTTATCGCGTTTGACAAATATGCTCCGATTGCTGTGATGTCTCCTGTGAGAATGGGATAGTATTCTCTCCTGTGAATTCGCGGTCATTTGAGCGTCCTTATAAGTGTTTCAGAAATATCTTCAGACCTCTTCTGTTATGTTTGTTCATAATCAACTAGAAGAAGCTTGTGAGACGTCTACAGGCTATTCATAAAAAACATACGTAAATGTGTCATTAGTATGAACAGTTGAGACATTGACTATGTCTGGTTGGATTCCGACAATATATTTGAATGGCTGTCTGGCTCGGGCACTACTCTGTCGGACGCAGGCCGGGCTCGGACAGAAATATTCGGCTGATCCACACTCTATAACAGAATAGGAACAAGATAGGGAATGAAACAGGAAATGTGAGATTCCGGAAATGATGTCGTTAGGAAATGATTTCGTTAGCGGACCAATCACAGCCAAGGGGGTATCCGTCGCTATCCGTTCGTATCTGAAAAAGTTACAAAAATCGAGAGGTGCACGTCGGTGTCCGTCCAGCTCTCCGAAGGGCTCGGATGGGCTCGGATGGGCGTTCCACCACGGGGAAGGGTGTTGCCAAGGCGTGGCTATGTGTCCGGACGGACACCGACGCAGATCTATAATTCGGGCATTAGTTGCGTAGCCTACACGCCACAAGCTCAAGCAAGCCAGCCAGCAGCCAGGGGGACAAGCTCTAGCTCAGAGCTCAAAGATGTTCTAGAATGCCCGTCTTTGCAGTATTTTGATTGGTGGAATATGCAGCGCGGTAGAATCTTTGCCCTTAGCTTCTACTTTTTTTATTCATTCAGAGAGAGATCGCGTTCATTCATTCATTCATTCAGCCAGCTAGCTCTGGCAAATCGAGTACAAGACAAGATAGCTTTGGGATAGGTGATTAGCGAACGGTGTTTATTGTAAGTGTCATTGTTTATCATCTATGTCATATATTATTTAACCTATAATATGTATGTAACCTATGATCTACAATTTGCAACAATGTGAGTGTTAAGCAGCAGCTATCTGTCGGTCAGGTGTCAGCCACAGCTCTACTTGCTAACTAACTTTGTTAACTTTTTAACATTAGCAGTGATACTAACAACAGTACTATGACATTTCAGTTTCATTAGTCTGAGTACTATTGAGAGGTAGTTGGCAACTTGTCAATAAATTAAAACAAAAAGCGAGAAAATACTCCTTGAACTCGCTTTCCGTACATCCAGTTGCGCTTCCCGCTTACGTCTGTCTCGTTGTTTGTGTGACAATGGCAATAAAGTACTTTGAACTTTGATAGTTCTGTGGAAGCAAAAACAGTCTCACCAGTTCAATGTTAAGCAGTGGGTTTCAATGTGCTAAAATCTTTAAATGAGTCATGTGCTACATAGATAGACAATTACAGGTAGCCTAGAATAATGGTAGGCCTACATTACTTAAAAACAAACACAAAAAAACATGTGTTCTTGAGGTGGTCTCTTACAAAACACTAATGAAATGTCTTTTTCCCACATTAACGTCACATATTCTTTATCAACAAATATGTCAACTGGTAGTGTGTCACAGAACTTGTTATTTTTTAGATTATTCAGATCTCCCTCCCTCACCTTGACATTGCTTGGATTTATTATTTTTTTTACTGAAATTGTATTTTGAATCTTTTTGTTTGTTTGTTTCTTAAATCACTTTTGGTATAGTAATACCTAAAAAACAATTCCAAAGATCCTGGAGTCTATAGGCCTGATCTGTATGTTTTTAGTTCCAGCTGATTTTCACACAGAATATAGGAATACAATGCATTCAGTTGCCTCAATGGCCTTAACATTTTCTATGCTGGAAAAACCTACACCTGTCACCCATCTGTGCAGACCAGTCACTTATCAGCCAAACACAGGAAGCTTGTGCATGACGTCAACAAAGTTCTTATAACTGATATTGGTTCTTATTATCTGGCAAAAGGTTGTTTCCTTTACTACTCTTCATTTCAGCCACTTTGTGATTAGTTTTAAGAAGAAAATGTAATATCTGTTGTGACTGTTTGTCACACGGTGCACACCATAGCCCAAGGTGTACGTTGAGAAATGACGTACTGACGGCAGTTGGAAAAACCCCGGTGAATAAACCAGCACGGAGTAAAGTCGGTCGTCAGCCTGAGTTTATACTAAAGCATATAAGATAAGTTTATGTATGCCAGAGGGCAAAACATTACATGGTGTCAGACATAGAGGATAAACTACTTACCGCGTAAAGAAAAAAAAAAGAAAAAAATGGATGCATATGGCGTGGCAGTTCCAAGGATGGTTCGGGAAGCTAGCAACTTACCTGAGGCATGGCGACGGTTTCAGCAGACGACGGAGCTAATGTTCAAGGGACCCCTACGCAGGAAGACCGAGGAAGAGAAGTGCAGCTACCTCCTGCTGTGGATAGGAGAAAAAGGGCGCGATGTCTACAACACTTGGACAATCACCGAGGATCAGGGCAAGAAGCTGGACACGTACTACAATAGATACAAGGCATACATCACACCGAAAGCCAACCCCATCTATGCGAGGTACCGTTTCAACGAAAAGATGCAAGGAGACAGTGAGTCTTTTGAACAATTTATAACGGAGCTGAAGCTACTGGTGAAAGACTGTGTATACCTTAATGACTTTAGTGATGAAATGGTCAGGGACCGCATCGTGTTCACCACCAACTCGACCCGGGTAAGGGGAAAAACTTTTATGCCAGGGAGCTGACCTGACGCTGGAGAAAGCCATAGACATAGCTCGTTCGCACGAATTAGCCCAGCAGCAGTTGAAGTCTATGGGCCAGAGTAGCAAAGCACACGAAACAGTGCACGAAATTAGCCGGAGAGCTAACGCTAGCTACAGACGAGACGTAGCACATACGCCACCGAACGCTAACTTTAAGCGGGAAAGTTCCATTAGCAGCGCCGCTAAGGCATGTAGCTACTGTGGAGGGCTGCACGGCGCTAATAACATCTGCCCAGCTAAAGGCAAGCAATGCATCAAATGCAAGAAGCTGAACCACTTTGCTAAAGTTTGCAAATCTAGCTCGCAAGCACCGACGAGGTATTACCACAGTGCATGCTGTAGGAGAAAATGCAGAAGACCTCGCGGAGGAAACAGATCTGCACTTTGATAACATCTCAATAGAGAGGAGGAAGAGCAACAAACAGACAGCGCTGTACCTAGACAGCGTCACCGTCGAGAACAATGGGAAAAGCAATGAGCAGGCCTATGTAGAGATGGGGATAGGCACACCTCCACAAAAGCTGAAATTCAAGCTTGACACTGGGGCGCAAGCCAACACCATTCCCACCAGTGTGTTTCAGGCAATGTTCAGGGACGTGCGACTGAAACCAGCAGCACACAGACTCACAGAGTATGATGGAGGAGCACTGAGCGTGAGAGGTATGTGCCAGCTCAGATGCTTATACAGGGACATTGCACTTATGTTGGACTTTTATGTGATTGACACAAACGCCCCACCAGTCATGGCCATGAAAACATGCCGTGACCTGAACGTGGTCAAAATAGTGATGGCTGTAAGTGAGGAGAAAGACGCTGCCTTACAGAGCGTAATGGCGGAGTACGCAGAAGTGTTCCAGGGGATAGGTGAATTCCCAGGCGTGTGCACCTTCCGAGTTGCACCAGACGCAACGCCAGTGGTATGCCTGCCACGAAGGATCCCCATCGTCCTGCGCAGCAAACTGAAGGACGAGCTCGACAGCATGGAGAAACAGAACATCATATGCAAGGTAACAGAACCCACAGAATGGGTGAATGCACTCGTCGTAGTTGAAAAGCCAAAGACTGGAAAACTCAGAGTATGCTTAGACCCCAGAGCTCTCAACAAGGCAATACAGCGACCTCACTACCCCCTCCCTACACTGGAGGATGCCACGACAAAGCTTGCAGGGGCACAATATTTTAGTGTATTAGACGCAAGGTCAGGCTATTGGGCCATTAAACTTAGCACTGAATCATCATTATTAACAACATTCAACACAGTTTTCTGAAGATATCGTTTTCTCAGACTCCCATTTGGAATTGTGTCTCCCCAAGACGAGTTCCAGAGGCGCGTGGACGAAACATATGAAGGGCTGGATGGTGTTACGGCCATAGTGGACGACATACTGGTCTTCGGCCAGACCAGGGCCGAACATGACCAGCGCCTCAAAGCGATGCTGGACCGCACACGGGAGCGAGGGGTGAGGCTCAACCCTGACAAGTGCCGCATAGGCTTGACCGAGGTAAGCTACTTCGGACACACACTTTCACGAGACGGCATCAAACCAGATCCTAACAAGGTGAAGGCGATCAGGGAGATGCAACCCCCGCAGAGCAAGGCAGAGTTGGAGACTGTCCTCGGCATGATTAATTACCCCTCCAGATTCGCTCCACATCTCTCACAGGTAAACTCACCTCTCAGGCAGCTTCTGAAACAAGACAGCGAGTTTGCATGGGACCCAAACCATGATAAAGCATTCCAAGACATGAAGAACCTCATCACACAGCACCCAGGCCCAGTCCTGTCGTACTTCGACCCACAAAAGGAGCTACGACTCCAAGTCGACGCCTCGAAAAGCGGCCTAGGGGCTGTTATGCTCCAGGAAGGAAAACCAATAGCATACGCATCCAAATCACTGAACAGCACGGAAGAAAACTATGCACAGATAGAAAAGGAGCTCTACGCTGTGGTGTTTGGATGCAAGCGCTTCCATGAATACATGTACGGGAGGAGAGTGATCGTGGAATCAGACCACAAGCCCCTGGAGGCAATACTAAAGAAGCCGCTGGCGGCCGCACCACCCCGTCTACAGCGGATGATTCTCCAGCTACAAAAATATGACATCCACATCCTGCACCGCCCTGGGAAGTAGATACCGGTTGCCGACACGCTTTCACGTAAGTCAATCGAATACCAGGACCGTGCCCTGCAGGAAGGGATGGAGGCCCAAGTACACACGGTTCTCAACAGCTTGCCCGTGAGCGACACGAGGCTCACAGAAATCAAACATGAAACTGCTCAAGATGCACAGCTCGCCGCGCTAAGAAGAGCCACACTCACTGGCTGGCCAGACACAAGGAAACAGTGCCCACCAAGCATCCAGGAATACTGGAACCATAGAGAGGAAATCTCACAGATGGACGGCATGTTGTTTAAGGGTGAGAGGATCATCGTCCCCCAAAAGCTCAGGGAGGACATGATACGACGCGTACACGCCAGCCACCTCGGTATGGAAAAGAACAAATACCGTGCAAAAGACTTACTCTTCTGGCCTGGCATGGGCAAGCAGATCGAAGAGGCTGTAGCAGCCTGCAGCATATGCCAAGAGCGCTGCAATGCAAACCACAAAGAGCCAATGAAGTCACACGCCATACCCGAGCGGCCGTGGCAAGTGATAGGCACAGATCTATTCACATGGAACTCACAGGACTTCATTGTCATCGTAGACTACTACTCCAGGTTCTTCGAGCTGGAGAAGCTCTCCAGTTGCACGTCATCAGCTGTCATCATGAAACTGAAAGCAGCAATGGCTCGACACGGGATCCCCGAGTCCATCATCAGCGACAATGGTCCGTGCTACAGCTCGGGTGAGTTTCGTCTCTTTGCAGAGTCATGGGGTTTCACTCACACCACCACAAGCCCCCACTACCCGCAGAGCAACGGTTTGGCGGAAAGAACTGTCCAGACAGCCAAAAGCATCCTGGATAAAGCCAAACCAGAGAACAAAGACCCATACCTGAGCTTGCTGGAGTACTGCAACACGGCAGTAGACAACCTGAAATCACCAGCTCAGCTACTGATGAGCAGGAGGCTGCGGTCCATCCTGCCAGCAACAGCCAAGCACCTGCAGCCACAGATCGCCAGTCAACAGGCTGTACACGAAAGGAGAGAGGTATGCCAACAACGTCAGCAGGCATACTACAACAGGTCGGCCAGACCCCTGCCCCAGCTGCCCACAGGCGCACCAATCCGTTTCCGGCAGGAGGATGGATCCTGGAGACCTGCAACAGTGATGCATCCTGCACACACAGACAGGAGCTACCACATCCAAGCCAGAGAGGGTCAAACCTACCGACGCAACCGGCGACACCTCTGTGTAAGCAAGGAGATCAACACTGCTTACAACACACAGGCCCATCAGCAAGAGCCTGCTGAACCTCCAGACAGAGACGATCAGACTGGCGACACCACACGGTCAGGTCGCACAATCAAGCCAAGACAAGTTCTTGACTTGTAAATAATGTGCAAAAGGGTGTAGGCGGATCGCTGCCCTAGAAAAAAATGAAAAGAAAAGAAAAAGGTGTTCACTTACCTGTTCCTGTAATGTAAAAAAAAAAAAAAAAAATGTGAAAGGAAAAGAAAATACTTACCTGTTCCTGCAATGTGATCTGTGAAAAGAAAATATACGTACCTGTTCCTGAAATGTGACCTGTGAAAAGACAAAGGAAGTTACTCACTTTTTAGCTGTTTGCACTAATCTGTTTTGTTCTTGCAGCTACCTCCTGAAATATGTGGAATGAAATATGAATGTTTTATTTCTGCCTTTAGTACCCTGTGAATGTAATATTGTATATAGCTATATTTGATAATCTCATGGAATGGAATTAATCAATGTGTGTTAACTGTTGATGACAATCCCTTACTTACTTTTTAGAAAAAGGGAGATGTAATATCTGTTGTGACTGTTTGTCACACGGTGCACACCGTAGCCCAAGGTGTACGTTGAGAAATGACGTATTGACGGCAGTTGGAAAAACCCCGGTGAATAAACCAGCACGGAGTAAAGTCGGTCGTCAGCCTGAGTTTTTTACTAAAGTATATAAGTTAAGTTTATGTATGCCAGAGGGCAAAACATTACAGGTTGGTCAGCAGGTAATTCCCAGTCATTAGCTGACAGCGGTAGGGGTACAGGGTTAGGTCAAAACCCAGGTTGTACTCCTGTTGGCCAGTTCATGGTGGAGGGTCCTCTCACATCCACACCCAACAGCAGCGTTGATGCCGCCACTATTGACCATCTCACTGGTATGATGGGACAGTTGGGTGCTCAGATTGGCGAGTCCATTGTAGCCAGGTTGTTGTCTGCTGGTGTAGTTAATGTAGACAGTGTACACCAGAGTGGCGCACCTCTCAACACATCACCCACACAGGCAGTGACTCCAGCACTGTTAGACAGACAGACTCACACGTTACCGTGCATGTAAAATCAGACAAAGAGCCTAAGTTATTCAGGGGTGATGGTTCTGACAAATACCCTGTCCAGGACTGGATTGACATGACTAAAGCTTATCTCAGGAAGCAGGTGCCCTGTGGCAGAGCAGGCTGAAGAGATAATGGGGAAGCAGATGGGAAAAGCAAGAGATGTTGTGAAGGTTGCCCTACGTAGCGACAAAACTCTTGATGTGACTCTGAACCCCACCCGTATTTTTGATGTTCTCCTTCAGTATTTCAGTGATGCGTCGTCATGTCTTCCATTAGCAGATTTTTACTCCACCCTGCCTCGACCTAGCGAGAGCCCAGTTGACTACTGGTTGAGGGTAAACAGAGCAGCTGACCTTGCCGACGAAGGCCTCCGTAGACAAGGTAGGCAGATGGATAGCTCAGCTGAGGAGATAGCTTGCATGGTTGTCAAGCATTGCCCCGACCCTGAGCTTTCCTCTATCTTCAAGAGTAAGCCTATTCATGAGTGGAGTGCACGCGACATGCAGTTGAGAATTGATGATTATCAAAGGGAGTTGAGAGCCTCCTGCAGAGCCCGTGGAGAGTTAAAGAGCCATACTGTCACCATGGCCAGCCAGTGTAGCCCGGCAGCATACAGTCAAACTTTGCCTGAGCAGTGTCACACTCAGTGCCCCGCCCTTACCTCTGCCACAGCTACTAGCCCAGTGAGCCACACACAGTGTTACCCCTCCATCACCGCCCTGAGTCAGAGCCATGCCTCACCTCAGACACCAGGCCCTCCCTCTAACTCCTCTATGCCAGCAATATTACAGAACACTCAAGAGGCTGAGGAAAGGATTGTGCATGTCAGAAAAGCTGTGTCTAGCCCCGGGTCACACAAAGACAGTATGCCCCACCAAGTCTTCCTCTCAGTTTAAGGGAAACTAGTTGACTCATACTCAAGGGGAGAAAGTATGGGTCTTAATTCGTCCTCCCACTGTGAAGATATTTCAGATGCAGAGATCATCTATGCAACAAACAAGATTTCATGTAATAACACTCAAGTTGTATTTCAGAACACACACAAAGTTGGTGGCAGTGACAGTCTTTTCTACACACCTGTGTCAATTGGTTGAATGCAATGCTAGACAGTGGCTCTATGGCTTGCACTATCAGTGAGACTGAGATTAAGCTTAGAGAAGCTGGTGTAATTAAATGTCATCCTCATTGGCTGTGGTGGTCGCCGTGTCATGCCTAAGTCAGCTGTCTATTTGCAGATGGAGGTGTATGGCTGCAAGCTCACGGCTCAAGGCCAGCATGATGAGATGATATTGGGCACCAACGTCATCAAGCATATTCTTCGCCAGTATAAGGAATGTGACGCCTACTGGAAAGCTGTATCTGCCCCTTGTCCTGCTGGCGATCCAGAGTCTGAGTGGTTTCTCTCTATGCTTGCTGGTATAGACCGCTGGAGAGGTGAGGAGGTTCCATACAAGATAGGCACTGTCAGAAGCAACTCAGCTGTGTGCCTTGAACCTGGTTGTGAGTACCTGTTGTGGGGGAAGCTGCCCAAGTCTACTCCTGTGTCCCCTGGTAGTACTGTGATGACAGAGCTCACTTCATGCCGCTCAGCTCCGAGAGGGATTCTGGTGGCAAGAATGGTGACGTCGTTGTGGGGCGACAGATGGATTCCATTAAAGCTCATTAACACCTCAGACAAGCTGGTCTTGGTGAGACGCAATGCTAAGTTAGTTGACGTTTTCGCCTGCATTGCTCTCGAAGACATGGACGACGCACACACAGCAGAGCTCCCATTAAACAGTTGTTCACTAGTGGACAGTCCCTTTGAGAACAAATCATATTCTGCTGAAGAAAGGCTCACGTCAGTTGGACTGAGTGAGGTTGACATAAGCTTCGGTGATGTGTCTGGACAGTGTAAAGACAAGCTGACTGAACTGGTTGTGCGCTATAGTGACATCTTCTCACGTCATCATCTGGATTGCGGAGAGGCAAAGGGGTTCGTCCACCGTATACACCTCTCAGACAACAGGCCGTTCCGGCTACCGTTCAGACGTGTGCCTCCCAGTCAATATCAGAAGCTGCGCCAAGTACTGAGTGAGATGGAGGACAAAAGAGATTATCAGGAAGTCCACCAGTGAGTATGCGTCTCCATAAGTTCTAGTATGGAAAAAGAATGGGGATCTTCGTGTCTGTACTGATTTCCGCTGGTTGAACAAGCGTACTCTTAAAGACGCTCACCCTCTCCCTCACCAGGCAGACTGCTTAGCGGCGCTTGGAGGAAACTCACTTTTCAATACAATGGACTTGACCTCTGGGTTCTACAACATGCCATTGCACGAAGATCACAAAAAGTACTCTGCCTTCACCACTCCAACAGGCTTGTACGAGTACAATCGTTTGTCCCAAGGCCTCTGCAACAGCCCTGTTGTCAGGACAAAAACGTAAAAGTAAAGATAAACAGAAGCATAAACAAAGATCGCAAAGCAGGAAGTTAAGTGCGTCTGACTGGACCCCTGACATGGAACAGGCTTTCCAGAAGCTGAGATCGTCACTGGCTGACACAGTTGTCTTGGCCCACCCTGACTTCACCGTCTTTTCATGCTGTCTGTCGATGCATCCCTTGACGGCATTGGCGCCGTTTTGTCACAGATCAAGGAGGGAGAAACCAGGGCAAGGCCCATTGCATTTGCCAGCAAGTCACTCTCTCAGTCTCAGAGAAATTACCCAGCACATCGTTTAGAATTTTTAGCCTTAAAATGGGCCATTTGCGAAAAGTTCAGCCAATGGTTGAAAGGCCATACATTCACGGTGTGGACAGACAACAATCCGTTGACTCACATCATGACAAAGCCAAAGTTGGATTGCTGTGAGCAACGCTGGGTGGCCAAGTTAGCCGGCTACAACTTCGACATCAAGTACGTTCCAGGTCCACAGAATGTAGTTGCAGATGCTCTGAGCCGTGTGCCCTTTGTGAAGCAGAGAGTCGGTCTCAGACTTGTTCAAGAGCTTTTCAGAAGTCTTCTCTCTGAGGTCCAGGGTGTGACAAGTGACTCTGTTCAGGACACCTTCCGCTGCTCTGCTGCCCGTGATGGGTACCCACAACCAGACGGGTCTGAGAGTGTGCCTGCTGCTTTACAGGTCTACACTCAGTCCATTGGGATGGATGAGATATCTGCTGTTCTGCAGTCACACAATGAGTGGGAGACTGGGGCAAGAACTCGCGCTGTTGCTGCTCTTACTCTGCAAGACTGATCCAAACTATGTCAAGGCAAGACATTGTTCACACACACCCATCCATGCAGGCTGTTTGCAGGTCAGTCTTTCAGGTCTTTCGAGACTAGTCAGTGTCGTCATGTTCACACACATTTAGTAATGTGATGTAGTCCAAGTCTGGATAGTTTTGTGGAGATTGGTTTGGCTATTGGCTTTTAGTACACTGTAAATGGGTCTTGTGGGGTGTATAAGGCACCCTGCTGCCAGTGGTTGGTTGGCGAGTTTATGCGGTCTTCCTCCACTTCATCTGTCTTGGATACCTTCGTGGTTGGCTGTCCTGTAATTGGTGACCCTTTGTCTAGTGTTGACAGGAAATGTACTGGTTTGCCTTTGGAAATGCTTTGCGGTCGCTGATTGTATTTGGTGAAATTCAGAGGGGGTGGGGGTAACGGAGTTATAAATGTAAATAGATTAAATGTAAACAGAGTGTGAGTTTCGCCATAAATAAGCGTGTTTTATTAGTGTTGGTGTTTTGAAGCCACCTTTGGGGATGTGACGTACTGCAGGTCTGCAAGAGATATTCATGTGCCGTTGCCATAATCAGACAGAAGAGATATGCCTGTCAGCGGTAGGTCCATAATGCAATTTGACCATCACAATTTGTAAATTTTTAGATAGCTAGATGCAGTGAATGTCGAGAACTTCGATATGTAACGTGTATTTTCTATAATAAGTATGTATTGTGTTGGTTTGTAAAGCAAGTTTGTCAATGGAGAGAAAGTTTGATTGTATTATTTTACTTGAACACGAGGTTCATTGTATACACTGTGATTAGCCAGCTAGTTCGCTAGGAACTTCCCACTTTTCACATTCCGTTAGCAAGCTAAATATTAATAGAATAGTATAATAATAGAATATAAATAGCCATACTGAACCTGACGTATTTTGTATTTTATTTTACTTGTGCAGATGCTGCGTATGTCAACCGTTGTTTGTTTATATAACAGGTATGTTGCTCCAATGCCAAAATGTGTGTGTTATGTGTGCATTGTTGTTTTAATTGTTCGTGCACTGGTTTGCTTTTGTGTGATTAATGTGTTGTTGTATATAGCCAGACAAAAGAGATATGCCTGTCAGCGATGCTGCGTATGTCAACCGTTGTTTGTTTATATAACAGAATTAAGTTGGAAAGCTGCAAATCCGTCTCCGTCCCTGACTGCAATAGAACCGTTACATACACAAATAGACATATTTCATAAAGTGCCACACTGACAACGAATTATAAATCACAACCACCTTTATCGAATAATAATTATATCGAATTGGTACAGGTTCTGTTGCTCTACTCTAATGATTCTGTAAAGTTAGGATGGTTAAGTGTCATATACGGTTGTTTAATGTGCTTGCGCATATACTGTGGGTTATACGGTAGTGGCAGTTACACATGTGAGGAGACATACGGTGATCCATTAAAAGTGAGTTGAGCATCTACGAAGCCTCTTTAGCATTACTTTACTTACTCTCATCAATGACCAGGTGTAGCCCATTAATTAACACCGCCAGCTCATCCCTTAGATCCCTCCCCCCATACAAGAGCCATGTCAAAACATTCCTAACACATCGCACATAACGTCATTTCATTACACTATGCTAAATGTATTGTGTATGTTTATTGTATTAGCAAACTGTGTAAACGTTTTAAGGTTACATTTTGTCCGCTAAATCAAAGTTACATTTTTTCAATTGGGTTTAATTCGTAGTTTCGATGGCGGTAAAACTGCATTACAAAATAATATCAGAGTATTTGTCTAGCTAGCCTTCATGTAATTTAACAAGCTCAGGTTAGGCAAGGTTTAATTTAAAAGTTTGATCACGGTGAAATGCGTTTAGAATATAACCAGAGTGCTTGTCTAGCTAGCCTGCTGTCATTCATGTAATTTGGCAAAGTCAGCTATGTCAAGATCGAATTTAAACGTTCGATCGCGGTTAAATCGCGCAAATTTTTTTTTATTTAGAGTCCCTGTGTATCTAGCTTGCTGTCATTCATGTAAATTAGGATACACTTTTTTACGCTGACTTTTCATACATTAACAAGGCAACAGCAAGACGTGTTTGGCAAAGTCAGCTATGTCAAGGTTAAATTTAAACGTTCGATTTCGATTTGAAAAAATTTGATTAAAGTGCTTGTGTATCTAGCTTGCTTTCCTTCAATGTATCTTCATTAGTACGCCGACTAAAAGAAGTTTCTTTCTTAGAGTGAATCGAGCTGTTGCACTAAAACGTTAGCCATTTTGACAGAATGTGACTTGATCAAAACCGTATGGCGTCCTTATACGCAGTTACGTATGACGAAAGCACGGTGGGCGAGCCCTCACGGAAGCCCAAGAGATTGCGTTGAGAGCCCTGTTTTGTAAAAAAAAATTGATTTAACATGAGAGTCTATGAGAGAGGTCTGGGGCGATTTTCATTTCGCCCAAACCCATTTGAAGCATGGGGCCATTTGAAGCATGACTTTAGCCTGATTGGACAATGACATTCAGAGGTAGATCAGACCGTGTAGTGGTAGAATCGGATAGAAAAAAAAAATCTCCTTTGCCCGTTTGGCAGCGCATCGCCCAAATCGCCCTTATGGTAGGGTGACCAGATTTGAGTTTGTGAAAAAGAGGACACTTCGTTCGGGGGGGGGGTAGTGCATAGCATTCCGCACCATGACCATGTGAATGCATACAAATGTAAAAAATGAAATGACACAAATTACTATATGAACATCTATTTATTGAACTTTAACAAAACTGCAAAGTGCAAATGTAAAACAAATCTTTTTGTGGCATTTAGTCCAGCGCTAGTAGTCTTTAGAGGAGGGTATGTGTCATAATTGGAGTAATGAGGGGTCATAAAGGTCATAAAGGGTTATTAATATGACAAATCGGATGGATGGTTAGTTTTGATCTAGCTTTGGGTGACAGCTTGCTTGTCATATTGGATGGATGAGACCGGCCCTCTGCCCTTTCTCCCCCCTCCACACAGGCAGTTGACCCCCACAAATGGTGTGAATCATTTTGATAGTAAGGTGTTATCTGAGAGGGTGAGATTTCCCGGCGTAGCAATGGTGTTTCTGACCAGGATCTATCCTGTTGGCATAGCAGGGGTCAGGATGACTGGCTGCTCTAGGCGTGAGCACGGGGTTGATAACAGAAATTTGGTGGTGAATGATGTCGTAAACCGGTGTTACCCAAGTAAACCATATGACTTATCAGGCGCTCAAGCATAGCAAGGTCTTGTCAGCCTGTGAGATGGCATTCTTTCACTCTATTATAGGAAACTTTAAGATGATATATACATAATCCCTATGGGCTAATGGTAATGATACCGGCTTATTCAAGTTTAAAAGATTTAGTTTTGTAAGGCTTGACCCATAAGACATTTGTTCATGAGAACAAAAGAAGATATAGTTCAACAACACACACACACACACACACACATGCATGCATGCACGCACGCACCCACAGACACACACACACACACACACACACAGAGACAGATACACAGTATACTAATAGTTATATTATAAACAATAAAACAGGGGTATTGTGTAATATGTGACTATATTTTAGTTTAATCCCAAAACAGCGTGATACATTGAAGACATACAAACACACACACACACACACACACACACACACACACACACACACACACAGTAAGAGATGAGAAAGGTGTTAAATCCACTTTGTTAAGCAACGGTGTATACACAACACATTCGGGGCCCACTGGAATAACTTTGATAGAACAAAAAAAAAAGAAAAAAGAAAGTCACCTCATTAGTTGATGGTAGAAAATGGATAGAACATTTGAAAATTATACAAAAAGGTAATCTAAATTCTGAACAAAAAGCCTTAAATGCTCAGTTGAGAAAACAACTTGAGAAGTTGAGAAAACAAATTGAATACAAAATTGAAATACCTCAAGAACAAAAAATGATGTGGTGTAGATGGAGGGTACAATCAAATGCTGAAACACAGCACACCTAAATTAAGAGAGACAATCTTGAAATTATTCAATTTAATCCTGTTGTCAGACCCCTTTTCCAGAACAATGGAAAGGTGAGCCACATCACACCAATTCATAAAAAAGGTGACAAACATAAACCTGACAACTATAGAGGCCTCACACAAGGCCGCAAATTAGGGAACTTATTTTGTGCCATCCTGAACAACAGAATAACACAATTTATCCAGAATAATAATATCATAAATTCATCCCAGATGCGTTTTTCGCAAAATAACAGACCAACTGTTCATATATACACACCCATACACTCATAGAGGAACATGTACAAAATGTTAAAAAGGTCAAATATTTGGTTGTTTCATAGACTTTAGCAACGCTTTCCACTCAGTATGGCATGATGGACTTATGTTGAAACTAATTCATAGTGGAATTGGAGACTAAATGTATGACATCATTAAACACAGGTATAAAAAACAATAAATGCTGTCTAAAAATTAACAACAGAATAACTGGTATTTTGACCAGACAAAAGGAGTTCGACAAGGCGGTTGAGTAAGGCCAACCTTATTCAACATATAGATCAATGATTTGGCTACAGAGCTTGAAAGATCTGCGGCCCCAGGTCTTATATTTCTAAATGAAGAAATGAAAGGCCTGCTTTTTGCTGACAATCTTCTCCTACACTCCCCTAGTGTAGAGGCGCTTCAGGAAAGTCTAAATATTCTTAACTAATACAGTCTAACAAGGCCTCCCCATTCCAATTAACCAGGATAAGTCCAAAATCATGATATTCCAGAAAAGACACACCATACTTAATAGTGTTTATAGGATCACAACGGGCGAACAAAAACTTGAACAGGTAAAAATATATTGTTATTTAGGATTAATGATTTCATCTACAGGACATTTTGATGGTGTAATAAGATATTTAACTGAAAAGGCAAGAACATACTACATGCTAAGGAACTCATCACTAAAATATAACCATCCTATAAAACACTGCTTACAAATTTTTGATTCACTACTGAAACCAATACTATGTTATCGGAGTGAAGCTTGAGCAGAGGGGGTGGACACCCCGAGAGAGAGCCTTTAAACTATCTATTAAAAAAAAACAGGGGCTCAACTAAAAAAATTTAAAAAAAAAAGATTCAACCATTGCTTCAAAACTGAAACAGCTAAAAGAAAGGAATAAAGAAAATTACATTAAGTACGGGTTTTCCCTTTTTCTATCTGTCCATTACTTGTATTTGCTATATGTATATCTTATGGAATTTAACTTTACTTGATTATATTTACTTAATTATTATTATTACATTTTTCCCTGTATTACTATCATTATTGTTGTTACTGCTTAAGTGCTTGGGTAATGTTGTATTGTACAGTCATTCCAATAAAGACAATGACATTTAATTGAAATGCAGAGAGAGAGAGAGAGAGAGAGAGAGAGAGATGCAGAGAGAGAGAGATATACAGAAGAGCGAGAATCAAAGAAATGCACTCCACTCCGTATAAAAAACAACAACAAATTCAATAACTCATATTGCAGCATGAAACAATACGAATCCTTTGTAATTAGCCAAGGGAACGTCCAAGGGTTAAGATCATCAGCCTTTGGACTAAAAAGTAACAAGTTATTTAATGAGTTCAAAGGGAGGGGGAGGGGGAGAGAGGGACACTTACACCAAATGGCTGCCCTTGAGTGATACAGGGAACAACCTCAGGGATGGAATCCTTATCTGGTTTAAAGCTAAATATACAAATTATATTGAACTTGTTAGAGAAGGTGAACAATTATATATGGCTTAAGTTAAAAAAATAAAAAAAAAAAAGACCTGAGCTCCAATACCCAAAACATATTCCTATGGACAATCTACATCCCTCCAATTGAATCACCCACTTCCAAACCCAGGGAAACATCCTAATTGTAGGTGATCTGTATGCACACACAGCTGAAGAAGCACACACTACTAGCACAAACAGAGACAAATACATGAATAACAAAACTCACACCAGTCTTACTCTTCCATTAAGGAATAACTATGATAAAATTAACAAATAGAAAGGAGAAAGAACTACTGCAGCTCTGTTGGTCCCACTGTCTGTACATAGTCAATAGTTGGCTAAGAGGGGGCTCCTTGGGCCGCTACACCTACAGCTCCTCTCGGGGCAGTAGCACAGCAGATTATGCATTAACATATTTGGACCCTTTCTCGCTCAGAGCAGTCACAGTCAGGCAACAACCCCCTTTTTCAGACTATAACCAGCTCAGAATATACCTAAAAAGACTCCACTCTAACCAACCATGTTCTAACTCCAGTAATTTATATAACATAACAACTCAATAAAGATGGGCGCAAAGCAGAATACCTGAATATCAGGAAGCAATGAGCAGCCATGAAATTCAAGAACATTTAAATTTGTTCATGCCCCCATGCATATCTCAGCAGTAAAGAAGGAGTAAACATAGCCACAAAGCACATCTTGTGGCACAACAATCAAACTTACCTTTCCAAAAACCAAACCTACCCCCTAAAAAAAAAGAAAATGCAAGAAAAATGGTTTGACTCAGATGTAAAAAACATTAGGAAAAAACTAAGACAATTATCCACCCAAAAACACAGGCCTCCAGACAATCAGGACCTACGTATTCAGTATGGAGAGACACTCAAACAACATAAACAGACTGAGAACTAAGAAAGAGCAACACCTAAAAAAAACAAGTCACACTAATTGAAGATTCAATAAATTCAAACTGCTTCTGGGACCACTGGAAGACCTTAAACAAAATAATAATAATAATCTAGTGATTCAATATGAAGATATATACTGTATATTAAACACTTCAAAGATCCATATCAAGAAACCTGCAACACACCAAAACGAGACCAAATACAGGACAAATTGACCCCATTAGAAACAGTCATTAAGAACTATCAAAACCCATTAGATTACGAAATTACAGAAAAGAATTAGGCCAAAAACTGAAAATGTAGAAAAGTCTGTGCCCCGGACGGCATTCTAAATGAGATGCTTAAACATGCAGACTATGAATTCAAATCAAATCAAATCAATTAAAGCAAACTTTTCAATTTAGTGCTTAGAACCGGCTTCTTTCCTGAAGTATGGAATGAAGGACTGATAACCCCCATATTTAAAAGTGGAGACAAGACAGATCCACAAAAGGGGGATCTATATAAATTCATGTGTAGGAAAAGTCTTATGTAGCATCCTAAATTCACGAATCATAGACTTCATCACAGAACATCACACAACACTAAATTTAGAACTACACATCATAGCTTCACATTAAACACAGTAATTGACAATTAAGGGCACACAAATAATGCAAAGATTTAGGCCTGTTTTGTGAATTGTCAAAAAGCCTTTGATTCAGGCTGGCACAGCGGCCTTTTCCTAAAATTACTTGAAAGTGGTATCAGAGGGAAAACATACGATCTGATATATTCAATGTACACTAATGGGTAGTGCTCAATTAAAGCTGGAACAAAGAAAACAGAAGCTTCCTTTCAGAGACGTGGAGTAAGACAGGGCTGTAAACTTGCACCTCACTAAATTAAATTTCTTCTCTTTGCAGACGACTTGGTTTTGCTGTCCCCATTAGCAGAGGGACTACAACAGAACCTGAAGCTCATACACATGTTTTGGTAGACTTGGGTCCTGACCATTAAATCCCAAAAAAGAAAAAATACTAACTTTTCAGAAAAATCCAGAGGTCAGGGAAAGAAATTCACTATGCAGGAACATTTTAGACAAGTGTTGTGCTCCTGAGCAGCACTCAGGGAACTTGGAGGCCCGATTCCAGCCCAAATCATCTGGCAGAAAACTGCATTTTGTATCTGCAAGTTGAACTGTTAGTGAAGAATAGATCAGATGTACTAAATGTTTAGAGTTTAAAATGTTAACAACAGGAAGAAAGAACAACATGAACTCGAAAAACACAAATGAGAAGTTTGAATGTATGTCAGTGGCAGAATAGGAGGTTAACAGTGTGAAATGGAGCGCCGAATATTGAGACTTGTAGTAAGGAGGATGAGAGACATTTTGGTCACAGCACCATAAATAAGATTTCTAAGACTAGTCTTTTTTCCTTTGTGTATTCATTTTAGAAAACTCAATGCACTGATTTTTGTCCCCCCTATAATGCTGCAGGGGCCGGGAGCAAAATATTATTTTGTAGTATTTTAACTGGGCATTTGTTCATTCATGTAGATGGGGTCATCTAAAAGGAAAAGCTGTATGGTTTGTACAGTGTTCAGTAATTGTAAGGCTCAAAATATTCCAACCAGTCATAGAACCAATCGCAAGATATGGCAGCAAACTTTTAGGTCCTCTGATGTACAAAGGATTCGAAAATGGGGACAACAACCAGTTGAAACCTAGGTATGGAGGAGTAATTTTAAGGTATTACTCACGTTTGTAGTACTAACCATGTTACCATTAGCGTTTTTATGGTAAACAAGTTCAAAGCTTGTGGTTTTAAATATTTGTGATTGTGGTAACAAATAATAATATAGAATCAACGTACTGTGATTTGATTTGTTTTACTTAACTATATGGGGTGGAAATTGTTGTCAAGTCCAACGTAAATTCACTAGCTTTACAACAATGAAAACTATTTAAGTACTGCTAATCCAAGTCAGTTAAGTTGAAACTTCAAGGAGTTGTTCAGATGGTGTAAGTACAAATATTTGAGTAAGAGTTACATATGTAAGTTTGGTCAACTTGATGAATGTCTGTTAGTTAGATGAACACTGGTTGATCATTTAGGGTTGACTTAACCAGATAATATTTAAATGACTTACTAAAGTTTTGTTGGTTTCACATAAGTTAGTTTTTCCTCTGTAATAATAGTATTAAAATAGTTTGAACACCCCTCATTTATGTGGAAAATGTTGACATAACTAGTTTAAGTACATTGAACAACTTTTTTTTTTATTATTATTTATTTTGAGTGTAGCATTGAGGTTTCTTTTGTCTTTTTGTTGTTTCAGTTCAACATGTCAGGTAGTTTTTGTCTTTCTTTACTTGGTCATCTACACATTTATATTTAAGGTTAGGGAGATAAATACAAACTATACATGCTGTAAAATGGGGTATTTGATATGCAGGACATTTTTTAAGGTATTACTCACGTTTGTAATACTAACCATGTTACCATTAGTGTTTTTATGGTAAACAAGTTCAAAGCTTGTGGTTTTTAAATATTTGTGATTGTGGTAACAAATAATAATATAGAATCAACGTATTGTGATTTGAATTGACTTAACTACATGGGGGTGGAATTTGTTGACATAACTAGGTTTAGTAAGTCCAACGTGAATTCACTAGCTTTACAACAATGAAAACTATTTAAGTACTGCTTATCCAAGTCAGTTAAGTTGGAACTTCAAGGAGTTGTTCAGGTGGTGTAAGTACATGCATTTGAGTAAGAATTACATATGTAAGGTTGGTCAGTGTAATGGATGTCTGTTTAGTTAGATGAACACTGCCTGATCAATTAAGGTTGACTTGACCAGAAAATATTTAAATGACTTACTAAAGTTTTGTTGGTTTCACTTAAGTTAGTTATTTCCTCTGTAATAATAGTATTAAAATAGTTTGAACACCACTCATGTATATGGAAAATGTCGACATAACTAGTTTAAGTACATTGATCAACTTTTTAGTGTAGCATTGAAGTGTGTTTTGTCTTTTTGTTGTTCAGTTCAATATGTAATGTAGTTTTCTCTTTCTTTGTTCACAATTTGGTTTGGTGGTGCAAGGATGGCATAGATCTAATGCTGGGTGTAGTCACATTAGTTTGGTTGTGCTCGTTTCTTGTGTTAGTTTGTGTGAGCCTTAGCACTAAAAGGCAGTGTTTTTGCGCATCTCTTGGCTATCAAGGGTTTTAAAACAAAAGGAGTTGGGGTCACTTGTATATGTTTCCAGAATTTGATGGATCATTTTTCAATTTTATTTGATAAAGGGTACTGGCGTAATTCAGCCCTGCATGCATTGTTATGGGTACTCCTTTATAACTTGAGTATAACAAAATCTCTGTTTACCGAGGTTTTAACGGGTTGTTGTCCCCATTTTCGAATCCTTTGTACATCAGAGGACCTAAAAGTTTGCTGCCATATCTTGCGATTGGTTCTATGACTGGTTGGAATATTTTGAGCCTTACAATTACTGAACACTGTACAAACCATACAGCTTTTCCTTTTAGATGACCCCATCTACATGAATGAACAAATGCCCAGTTAAAATACTACAAAATAATATTTTGCTCCCGGCCCCTGCAGCATTATAGGGGGGACAAAAATCAGTGCATTGAGTTTTCTAAAATGAATACACAAAGGAAAAAAGACTAGTCTTAGAAATCTTATTTATGGTGCTGTGACCAAAATGTCTCTCATCCTCCTTACTACAAGTCTCAATATTCGGCGCTCTATTTCACACTGTTAACCTCCTATTCTGCCACTGACATACATTCAAACTTCTCATTTGTGTTTTTCGAGTTTATGTTGTTCTTTCTTCCTGTTGTTAACATTTTAAACTCTAAACATTTAGTACATCTGATCTATTCTTCACTAACAGTTCAACTTGCAGATACAAAATGCAGTTTTCTGCCAGATGATTTGGGCTGGAATCGGGCCTCCAAGTTCCCTGAGTGCTGCTCAGGAGCACAACACTTGTCTAAAATGTTCCTGCATAGTGAATTTCTTTCCCTGACCTCTGGATTTTTCTGAAAAGTTAGTATTTTTTCTTTTTTGGGATTTAATGGTCAGGACCCAAGTCTACCAAAACATGTGTATGAGCTTCAGGTTCTGTTGTAGTCCCTCTGCTAATGGGGACAGCAAAACCAAGTCGTCTGCAAAGAGAAGAAATTTAATTTAGTGAGGTGCATGTTTACAGCCCTGTCTTACTCCACGTCTCTGAAAGGAAGCTTCTGTTTTCTTTGTTCTCTTTTCCAGCTTTAATTGAGCACTACCCATTAGTGTACATTGAATATATCAGATCGTATGTTTTCCCTCTGATACCACTTTCAAGTAATTTTAGGAAAAGGCCGCTGTGCCAGCCTGAATCAAAGGCTTTTTGACAATTCACAAAACAGGCCTAAATCTTTGCATTATTTGTGTGCCCCTTAATTGTCAATTACTGTGTTTAATGTGAAGCTATGATGTGTAGTTCTAAATTTAGTGTTGTGTGATGTTCTGTGATGAAGTCTATGATTCGTGAATTTAGGATGCTACATAAGACTTTTCCTACACATGAATTTATATAGATCCCCCTTTTGTGGATCTGTCTTGTCTCCACTTTTAAATATGGGGGTTATCAGTCCTTCATTCCATACTTCAGGAAAGAAGCCGGTTCTAAGCACTAAATTGAAAAGTTTGCTTTAATTGATTTGATTTGATTTGAATTCATAGTCTGCATGTTTAAGCATCTCATTTAGAATGCCGTCCGGGGCACAGACTTTTCTACATTTTCAGTTTTTGGCCTAATTCTTTTCTGTAATTTCGTAATCTAATGGGTTTTGATAGTTCTTAATGGCTGTTTCTAATGGGGTCAATTTGTCCTGTATTTGGTCTCGTTTTGGTGTGTTGCAGGTTTCTTGATATGGATCTTTGAAGTGTTTAATATACAGTATATATCTTCATATTGAATCACTAGATTATTATTATTATTTTGTTTAAGATCTTCCAGTGGGCCCAGAAGCAGTTTGAATTTATTGAATCTTCAATTAGTGTGACTTGTTTTTTTTAGGTGTTGCTCTTTCTTAGTTCTCAGTCTGTTTATGTTGTTTGAGTGTCTCTCCATACTGAATACGTAGGTCCTGATTGTCTGGAGGCCTGTGTTTTTGGGTGGATAATTGTCTTAGTTTTTTCCTAATGTTTTTTACATCCTGAGTCAAACCATTTTTCTTGCATTTTCTTTTTTTTTTAGGGGGTAGGTTTGGTTTTTGGAAAGGTAAGTTTGATTGTTGTGCCACAAGATGTGCTTTGTGGCTATGTTTACTCCTTCTTTACTGCTGAGATATGCATGGGGGCATGAACAAATTTAAATGTTCTTGAATTTCATGGCTGCTCATTGCTTCCTGATATTCAGGTATTCTGCTTTGCGCCCATCTTTATTGAGTTGTTATGTTATATAAATTACTGGAGTTAGAACATGGTTGGTTAGAGTGGAGTCTTTTTAGGTATATTCTGAGCTGGTTATGGTCTGAAAAAGGGGAGTTGTTGCCTGACTGTGACTGCTCTGAGCGAGAAAGGGTCCAAATATGTTAATGCGTAATCTGCTGTGCTACTGCCCCGAGAGGAGCTGTAGGTGTAGCGGCCCAAGGAGCCCCCTCTTAGCCAACTATTGACTATGTACAGACAGTGGGACCAACAGAGCTGCAGTAGTTCTTTCCCCTTTCTATTTGTTAATTTTATCATAGTTATTCCTTAATGGAAGAGTAAGACTGGTGTGAGTTTTGTTATTCATGTATTTGTCTCTGTTTGTGCTAGTAGTGTGTCATTCTTCAGCTGTGTGTGCATACAGATCACCTACAATTAGGATGTTTCCCTGGGTTTGGAAGTGGGTGATTCAATTGGAGGGATGTAGATTGTCCATAGGGATATGTTTTGGGTATTAGAGCTCAGGTCTTTTTTTTTTTTTTAATTGTTTTAACTTAAGCCATATATAATTGTCACCTTCTCTAACAAGTTCAATATAATTTGTATATTTAGCTTTAAACCAGATAAGGATTCCATCCCTGAGGTAGTTCCCTGTGTCACTCCAGGGCAGCCATTTGGTGTAAGTGTCCCTCTCTCCCCCTCCCCCTCCCCTTGAACTCATTAAATAACTCGTTACTTTTTAGTCCAAAGGCTGATGATCTTAACCCTTGGACGTTCCCTTGGCTAATTACAAAGGATTCGTATTGTTTCATGCTGCAATATGAGTTATTGAATTTGTTGTTGTTTTTTATACAGAGTGGAGTGCATTTCTTTGATTCTCGCTCTTCTGTATATCTCTCTCTCTCTGCATCTCTCTCTCTCTCTCTCTCTCTCTCTGTCTCTCTCTCTCTGCATTTCAATTAAATGTCATTGTCTTTATTGGAATGACTGTACAATACAACATTACCCAAGCACTTAAGCAGTAACAACAATAATGATAGTAATACAGGGAAAAATGTAATAATAATAATTAAGTAAATATAATCAAGTAAAGTTAAATTCCATAAGATATACATATAGCAAATACAAGTAATGGACAGATAGAAAAAGGGAAAACCCGTACTTAATGTAATTTTCTTTATTCCTTTCTTTTAGCTGTTTCAGTTTTGAAGCAATGGTTGATGAGCCCCTGTTTTTTTTTAATAGATAGTTTAAAGGCTCTCTCTCGGGGTGTCCACCCCCTCTGCTCAAGCTTCACTCCGATAACATAGTATTGGTTTCAGTAGTGAATCAAAAATTTGCCCGTTGTGATCCTATAAACACTATTAAGTATGGTGTGTCTTTTCTGGAATATCATGATTTTGGACTTATCCTGGTTAATTGGAATGGGGAGGCCTTGTTAGACTGTATTAGTTAAGAATATTTAGACTTTCCTGAAGCGCCTCTACACTAGGGGAGTGTAGGAGAAGATTGTCAGCAAAAAGCAGGCCTTTCATTTCTTCATTTAGAAATATAAGACCTGGGGCCGCAGATCTTTCAAGCTCTGTAGCCAAATCATTGATCTATATGTTGAATAAGGTTGGCCTTACTCAACCGCCTTGTCGAACTCCTTTTGTCTGGTCAAAATACCAGTTATTCTGTTGTAAATTTTTAGACAGCATTTATTGTTTTTTATACCTGTGTTTAATGATGTCATACATTTAGTCTCCAATTCCACTATGAATTAGTTTCAACATAAGTCCATCATGCCATACTGAGTGGAAAGCGTTGCTAAAGTCTATGAAACAACCAAATATTTGACCTTTTTTAACATTTTGTACATGTTCCTCTATGAGTGTATGGGTGTGTATATATGAACAGTTGGTCTGTTATTTTGCGAAAAACGCATCTGGGATGAATTTATGATATTATTATTCTGGATAAATTGTGTTATTCTGTTGTTCAGGATGGCACAAAATAAGTTCCCTAATTTGCGGCCTTGTGTGAGGCCTCTATAGTTGTCAGGTTTATGTTTGTCACCTTTTTTATGAATTGGTGTGATGTGGCTCACCTTTCCATTGTTCTGGAAAAGGGGTCTGACAACAGGATTAAATTGAATAATTTCAAGATTGTCTCTCTTAATTTAGGTGTGCTGTGTTTCAGCATTTGATTGTACCCTCCATCTACACCACATCATTTTTTGTTCTTGAGGTATTTCAATTTTGTATTCAATTTGTTTTCTCAACTTCTCAAGTTGTTTTCTCAACTGAGCATTTAAGGCTTTTTGTTCAGAATTTAGATTACCTTTTTGTATAATTTTCAAATGTTCTATCCATTTTCTACCATCAACTAATGAGGTGACTTTCTTTTTTCTTTTGTTTTTGTTCTATCAAAGTTATTCCAGTGGGCCCCGAATGTGTTGTGTATACACCGTTGCTTAACAAAGTGGATTTAACACCTTTCTCATCTCTTACTGTGTGTGTGTGTGTGTGTGTGTGTGTGTGTGTGTGTGTGTGTGTGTGTGTTTGTATGTCTTCAATGTATCACGCTGTTTTGGGATTAAACTAAAATATAGTCACATATTACACAATACCCCTGTTTTATTGTTTATAATATAACTATTAGTATACTGTGTATCTGTCTCTGTGTGTGTGTGTGTGTGTGTGTGTCTGTGGGTGCGTGCGTGCATGCATGCATGTGTGTGTGTGTGTGTGTGTGTTGTTGAACTATATCTTCTTTTGTTCTCATGAACAAATGTCTTATGGGTCAAGCCTTACAAAACTAAATCTTTTAAACTTGAATAAGCCGGTATCATTACCATTAGCCCATAGGGATTATGTATATATCATCTTAAAGTTTCCTATAATAGAGTGAAAGAATGCCATCTCACAGGCTGACAAGACCTTGCTATGCTTGAGCGCCTGATAAGTCATATGGTTTACTTGGGTAACACCGGTTTACGACATCATTCACCACCAAATTTCTGTTATCAACCCCGTGCTCACGCCTAGAGCAGCCAGTCATCCTGACCCCTGCTATGCCAACAGGATAGATCCTGGTCAGAAACACCATTGCTACGCCGGGAAATCTCACCCTCTCAGATAACACCTTACTATCAAAATGATTCACACCATTTGTGGGGGTCAACTGCCTGTGTGGAGGGGGGAGAAAGGGCAGAGGGCCGGTCTCATCCATCCAATATGACAAGCAAGCTGTCACCCAAAGCTAGATCAAAACTAACCATCCATCCGATTTGTCATATTAATAACCCTTTATGACCTTTATGACCCCTCATTACTCCAATTATGACACATACCCTCCTCTAAAGACTACTAGCGCTTCTTTAATGTGTCTTGTCCATATATTGAAGCAATAATGATAACAAATAAAAAATTCTAAATAATAAATACTTTATATAGCCACATATTAAAATAAGAAAATTAAGACACTTTTCAGTCCTCCTCATATATTAAAGCAATAATAATAACAAATGCAAAATTCTAAATAATAAATAATAAATTCTTTATATGGCCACATATTAAAATAAGAAAATTAAGACACTTTTCAGTCCTCCTCATGTGTTTGGGCATATTTCTCTGAAGACTGAATCTTTCCCATGAGTCGGCGATTACCTATCAAATAGGTATGAAAGTCCTTGCAGGTCATGTGTTTGAAATTGTACTGGGTGCACAGAATCCCCTTCAGCACTTGAGGTTTTTTGAGCTGTCACCGAATCTGGGAAAATCTTTCTTAGCAAACCAGATGTGCAGTCCATTGATCTGTAGCTGTTTGTTTTATTGTATGAAAAGCAAGGGTACCCTCTGCAGCCGCAACAGAAGTGTCTGTTTTACTCACAAAAAAGTCTGTCACTTCACTCGATGAGCTCTCTCCTCTTGCTGCAGTTTTCTGTTTTGCAAAGTGCACGCAGGGATGGATTAACGAACGGGCCTACCGGGCCCAGGCCCGGGGGCCCGTGAGCTCAGGGGGCCCCTAGGCCAGAGCCTCTGTGTGAAGTCGCTGTTATGTATCTCTTATTTGTGGTCGAAAAAGGTGTATTTTATTCATTTGCTAATGGCTTTAATTGAGAGTACCTGTGCTGTGTTAGAAAAAGCTACTTAAATGCGACAGTGATCAAGCATGACTTTTTTGGGACCACTGAGGATACCTTATGCTATTTATCCCCTCAAAATGGCAAACCTGTCTCTGTCATGGTTTTCATCATTTTTAGGGGGAAATCGTCAGTAGCAATTTATAACAAAATGAAATGCTTATCGTACATACACTATAGAAACTATTTAAAAACCGATTCAATTAAATGAATAATTTCTTATTTTCTTTGTTATTTTTGTCATATACAGATATGCAATGATGTTTGCTGGGTAATATGTACCTTGTTGTCCAATGTCAAGTCTCTATTTGATCATGTGATGAGACGATACGATAAAGCTAGTTTAGGCGCAGAATCTGAAAGTCAAGACCTACAAGCAGGCAGAGTAGGCTACACCTGCCGAACGACGCCTTTCAAACATAAAAGTGGTGATGCATGATTTGATTTTTCAATGGACAGGATAGCCAGCCCATTCAGCCTCTCCTGCCCCATGCTGCCCCTCAGGTAGGTCTTAATCAGTTTCAATTTGGAAAAGAATCACTCGGCTGTTGCCCTGTCACATGTAATGTCAGAAACAATAGCAGGGCAGTGCACACCGAAGGTGGATGTTACGGAGTAAACTTTGACCTGTTACAATACAATAGCCAAAGTATCTACGTAATTCGACCGTAAAATCCAACACATTGGTTGTGTTTGTGTGTGCGTGTGCGTGCGTGCGTGTTTTGCGGGCGCACACATTTTTTTCCGCGGAGGGGGCCCTTCAACATGTCCAGGCCCAGGGGCCCGTGGTTTCTTAATCCGTCCATGCTTACCTGAGATTGTTAATTTACATGAATGACAGTAAGCTAGATACACAAGTACTTTAAGCACATTCTTACGCGATTAAACTGCAATCAAAAGTTTAAATTCAACCTTGACATAGCTGACTTTGACAAATTACATGAATGACAGCAGGCTAAGCTAGTCGAGCACTTTGGTTATATTCTACACGCATTTCACCGCGATCTAAAGTTTAAATTACACCTGGCCTTACCTGAGATTGTTAACTTACATGAATGACAGTAAGCTAGCTAGACAAATACTTTGAAACTCATTTTTAACGCCTTCGAAACTATGAATTAAACCCAAATGACAAATTGTAACCTTGATTTAGAGTTTGCTAATACAGTTACACAGTTTGCTAATACAATACACCTACACAATACATTTAGCATAGATTACACTTTATTGTTCTAACACAGAATGTAACAAACAAATCATTTTAGCTTACCTTTTCCAATTAATATTATTAAGATGAATATGCTTAGTCATATGAAACTGCGTAGTCAAACTGATTTGACAAATTACGTAAATGCTAGCAGGCTAGTCACTTTGGTTATATTCTAAACGCATTTTACCGCGATCTAAAGTTTAAATTAAACCTGGTCTTACCTGAGATTGTTAACTTACATGAATGACAGCGAGCTAGCTAGACAAATACTTTGAAAACTATGTTTTAACGCCATCGAAACTATAAGTTAAACCCAAATAATTTTAGCTTACCTTTTCAGACCGTCAAAAAAACTTTCTAAGTGCGTAGTGATTGAGAGTGGGAGAAAGGGGAGGAGGTGGCTCAAGGCAGCCAATCACAGCAGACATCTGACAAATGGAACTGAGTTACAGAATTGAAACACCGGAAGCAGCACAGGAAGTAGCTAAATGGAACAAAATGGAACAAAAATGGAACAAGTTGTAGTGAAGAAGGCTGACCAGCAGGCGCAAGGATGACACGCAAATTCGTGAAGCGTTCCTCATTTTGAGGTTTTTCGCCGTATTTTGAGGTTTTTGGCCATTCTTCTCTGTCCTACTTTCCTTTGAAAACACGTTCTTCGTGGTTGTAGTACGCCGACCAGCCGCCAGAGGGCACCTTCGAACATTTGTAGCTGCAACACAACAGCCTGCCGCCAGAGGGCGCCTTTGACTATGGTTGTCTTTATTAGTCGCTGTAGTACAATGACCTGCCGCCAGAGGGCAATATTGACCATGGTAATATCTCCAGTTTTCTGGTCGGTTGAAAATTTAAATTATGTATTCGTGTTACTACATGAATGCTTTGACATCAAAGTTATAATGAAGCCATAATTGTGTAGCAAAAGCATGAAACTCCATATTTGTCTGCAGCAGTCTTTTAAAATATACTTTCTGAGGTATACAGGACCATATGTATTGCTGGTGGCTACAGACTATGTATCCGACCATTGATGTGTGCAACAGTAAATGTATGACGTTTGAACATGTGTTTATTGAGTGTCTCTACGCAGGTGAGAGATTACAATTAAATTAAATTAAATTAAATTAAAATAAAATAAAATAAAATAAAATGAAATGAAACAAAACAAAAGTGTATTTAAATGCCCTTGCATATGTGGAAACAGTACACTTTGAGGTACATGTCAAACTCTTATATTTGCACCCCTACACATCAACGGATCTTAAGTTGAAAGGGTCAGCTGCTTCAGGTTCCTCAGGGTGCATATCAGTGATGATCTCTCCTGGTCTGCTCACACAGACTAGGTGGTCAAAGCGGCCCGGAAACGGTTCTTCTTCTTGAGGAGACTGAAGAAGTTTGGCATGGAGTCAGTCATCCTCACTAACTTCTACAGATGCATGATAGAGAGCATTCTGACTGGTTGCATCACAGTGTGGTGCGGGAGCTGCACAGCCAGGTGCCGCAAGGTCCTACGCAGTGTGGTCAGGTCTGCAGAGTTCATCATCGGCAAGGGGCTCCCAGCCCTGCAGGACACCTACCACACACGATGCCACAGAAAAGCTTGCAAGATTTTAAAAGACTGTTACCACCCATCCTACAGACATTTTACTCTGTTGCTACCGTTGATACCGGAGCATTTGGTCTCGAACACGTAGACTGGAGAACAGTTTCTTTCCGGACAGTGATTCACTTTCGCCACTTTATTCACTTGTCACTTTAAACATGACACTTTTAACTACTGTTTAGTATATTGTATATTTAGCATATTTATAGTTTTCTACATTAGTATAGGTTTATTATATGTTCAGAGCATTTATATGTCTGACTGTGTTGTTCTGTGCATCTGACAATAAAAGACTTGAAACTGATATTTGAGAAGATGAAAGGTCAGTCCATATTACGGTCACAAACTTTTAAGACAGGGTTGGTTACTAATCTTTTGTGTGAAATCCTGTTCAAATCATCATTAATGATCATGTCTGCTACATAAAATAATGCACAACAAACACATTGTGATGGGATACGCTGTTTGTGGTGGGAAGAATCTCATGAGTTCCTGGGAGGATGCCCCTTGGTCTAATCATTTTCACCTACTGCGAAAAAAAGAATGTAGGCACACGATAACAGTGACACCTCAACTGGCCAGAAGATTCCACCCCTGGCAGTTTTTCTTTTCATACCTTTCAGAAGGTGAAAATGTGCACACGCACACACACCCTGCCTCTACACAGGTACTTCTCCGCTGACGCACAAGACCTGCATAGGCCTTCTCACTTGGGGAATGGAATGTGTTGCTGAGCAGGGTCGCCGCATCCATGTGTAACGGGTACAAATATGGGCTGCGCCTTTAAGAGGATGCGAGTTCGCATGAACGGGCGGAGGAGAGGTGCACAAGCAGAACTAAAGTCGAGTTGAGCAAGTGAGTTGAGTTTTTAATAAAGTCACTTTTCGGATAAACAAGTGGTCATATTTAGGTGTTTAGTTTCGGACCAGTGACGTTGCTAGGAATAGCAAACGTTTTCTTTGATGGTGCAAACACACCACACACACACACATCACCATAAATTGTATGTTGTATGCCTGTCTTGAAGTAGTTAGTATTGTCAGTCCAGTTTGTTAGCTTTTGTTAAGTGTGCCTGTAGCGAAAGGAGAGCGTGGTCACCCCACCCGTACTCGAACCCAGGTCTACAGGGAGCCAAACATACGCTCTGACCGCCACACCAAAGAGCCCGGCTCAATGGCATAGCAGCCAGAGAGCATATTCAACCGTAGAGACGATCACATCGTCACAGTGCCAATCTGTGTAAAGTTTGTGGTGTAATAGAAAAACACACTAAAAGAGTGTTTGATTTAAACCATCAATTCTGTGCGCCTCACCTGGGTACCTGGACTTAGGTAGAGTGGGGGTAGGGGCGCCTCACCTGGTTACCTGGACTTAGGTAGAGTGGGGGTGGTGTCAGGTCAGTGTAGTGATTACCTCAGACTCACTGCAAGGGGGGGGGGGGGGGGGGGGGGGGGGGGGGGGGCACCAGACATTCCCCTTCATCCTGAAGCCATCTCAACCCAATCTCAAGGGACGGTGCCTAGTCTAGGCTGCTAAACAGGGGGGACAACCTGTTTGTACACACAGACATTGAGGCCATAGGCATTGGGTGTGGAGGACCTAGATCCTGTCCCGCCCAGTTCCCCACAGCTAAGTAAAGTGTTACCCCTACAAGGCGGCGGCAATTATCCCGACCGCACACAATTGGCGTCACGAACAGGATAGAATATACAACAGTTATTTTATTATTTTACAAGGAGCCACGACGGAGCAACTTAAAAAGTTAGAGCAGCTAGGGAAGCAATTTGAGCAGATGCAAGGGGGGTTCAATGATCAAACAGTGTTGCTTGCACAGGCTAGGAGTGAGCAAAGAGAGTCCCTGGCACTAGCTAAGGCTATCATAGATCACATTTACATTTAGTCATTTAGCAGACGCTTTTATCCAAAGCGACTTACATATGTGCGACTTACAATGTATACACATTTTACATTTACACTGATGGCACACTGCACATCAGGAGCAATTAGGGGTTCAGTGTCTTGCTCAAGGACGCTTCGACAGGGAATCGAACTAGCAACCTTCTGATTACTAAACGACTTCTCTACCTCCTGTACCACTGTCGTCAGATCAGCAGAAAGAAAAGGCCCCTGCATCTATCATTCACATCCCCAGAGACCGTAAGTGCTCAGGCTTTAGTGGGAAGCCCGGTGACGAAGATATTGAA